>NC_089838.1:102010344-102295344 GCF_035609145.1 Eleutherodactylus coqui | reverse complement strand
TTCTAAAAGCTGCCAGTGTAGGCATTTTGCATGGGCATGAATATTTGCTGGAACATTCAGTTGTACGATAATAGGCTGTTGGAATGCGCCATCAATCACCTTACGAACTGGTTCATTGGGTCATCGCATTTTATGTATCGCAAAAAAAATTATTGTTGTCAGCAGGACATTCCCCATCTGAACAGGGCATGATGTACTGCTGACAATGATTAAACTCAACAGGGACAAATGATCGTATGACTGATTGTTCATTCCCTAATAGAGGAGAACTTCTATAAAGCCCATGTAAAGAACAGGCAGCCGAGGTCTGATCTTGTATATCGGTGGCCATCTACCGGAGAAAATTTCTCTGCGTGAAAAGAAATAAAATTGCTCTAAACTTTTAGTAACAAACAGTTTGCCTTTAAAAAAAATCTCTGGCATGGGTAGTGTAAGAGGGTGACTTGTTATGCTCATCTGCATCTTTTTTTTAACCCCTTATGGACTACCGTATATACCGGCGTATAAGACGACTTTTGAACCCCGAAAAATCTGCTCTGCAGTCGGGGGTCGTCTTATGCGCCGGTAATACAAAAAAAAAAAAGTGTAAAAAAAAATAAATTTATTACTCACCTCCCACGGCGTCCTGTCGCGCTCCGGCAGGATGTCGCTCGCTCCGGCAGGCTGTCGCTCGCTCCTCGTCCCCGCCGCAGCATAGCTTTCTGAATGCGGGGCTTGAAATCCCCGCTTCCAGAAAGCTAATACACACGCCGGCAGCCATGACAGCATTGAATGGCTGTGATTGGCTAAAGCACACGTGGCTTCAGCCAATCACACTATTCAATGACATCATTGAATGGCTGTGATTGGCTGAAGGCGCACGTGTTAGCAATCACACCCATTCAATGATGTCATTGAATAGTGTGATTGGCTGAAGCCACGTGTGCTTTAGCCAATCACAGCCATTCAATGATGTCATGGCTGCCGGCGTGTGTATTAGCTTTCTGGAAGCGGGGATTTCAAGCCCCACATTCAGAAAGCTATGCTGCGGCGGGGACGAGGAGCGAGCGACAGCCTGCCGGAGCGAGCGACATCCTGCCGGAGCGCGACAGGACGCCGGGGGAGGTGAGTAATAAAATTTTTTTTTTTCTCCACTGAATACCGGCGTATAAGGTGACAGTTGGGGGGTCGTCTTATACGCCCCGTCGCCTTATACGCCGGTATATACGGTAAGCACAGTAAATTTATGCTTGGTCCTGGACTTTAATCCTGTCTTATAGTAAAAATATGGCATTGGATTAAAGGAGATGTCCCGCGCCGAAACGGGTTTTTTTTTTTTTAAACCCCCCCCCCGTTCGGCGCGAGACAACCCCGATGCAGGGGTTAAAAAAACCACCCGCACAGCGCTTACCTGAATCCCGGCGGTCCGGTGACTTCAATACTTACCGCTGAAGATGGCCGCCGGGATCCTCTATCTTCGTGGACCGCAGCTCTTCTGTGCGGTCCACTGCCGATTCCAGCCTCCTGATTGGCTGGAATCGGCACGTGACGGGGCGGAGCTACACGGAGCTACACGGAGCCCCATAGAGAACAGCAGAAGACCCGGACTGCGCAAGCGCGGCTAATTTGGCCATCGGAGGGCGAAAATTAGTCGGCACCATGGAGACGAGGACGCCAGCAACGGAGCAGGTAAGTATAAAACTTTTTATAACTTCTGTATGGCTCATAATTAATGCACAATGTATATTACAAAGTGCATTATTATGGCCATACAGAAGTGTATAACCCCACTTGCTGCCTCGGGACATCTCCTTTAAAGCTCCTGCAGGATTACAACTGCTTCTGCCTTCTCCCTTATAGGCTACAGAGTACTCAATGAATGATACTTCGCTATTCGACTAAAGTATCACATGACCACCGGGGCATCCCCACGAAGGCAGAGCTGTAGAGTCCTAGCAGACCCCAATCAGTCTGCTAGGATAGAAGCAGCAGCTCTAGAGCAGTGGAGGATTGTTTATGTGAGTATTCCTTCATTTGTTAGATTATTTTAGCATTCTAAGCATTTGGGAGAAAACATTATGGGGCTGGATATCCCCTTTGATTATTAACTTAAATGAATCTCCGATTTCAGGAAACAATTTAGTCCAAGGACCAGAATGGTGAGGAAGGTATATTACCTATAGTTGTTTTTCACTGATCCACCAGTTCCAGCTCCCAATTTTTTCCATCCAAGATAGCCAATGCAAACTTCAGATTACCTATTTCCCCCAGAGTGCATTCATAGTTTTAGACTACCAATGCATTATATTTGCTCTCTGATTACCCATGGTTTGGGTTGGCGTCGGCTTTGGGTTATCTTCTTTGTTATGTATATATTGTTGTTTTATTCTGTAATTTTTATTTACTGATGTATGTAATTATGTTTTTTACTATCTATGTCCCTCATGATGTCATATAAGACCTCCTGGGGGACATTCACATGTTGTTTGTTTTTTTTTATTTGACATTTTTTCACTGTAGGGGAGGCATCCATAGGGGCCCCAGTTACAGAGGAAAACATCCCCTGTAGTGACAATAGTCACTGGTAGAGGTGATCAGGGTCTTCTGGGACCCCATAGCTCTGTTGTAGCAGGGAATCCCGGCGGTCACGTGACCCCCGGGCTCCCGTGTTTTCGCGGAAGGAGAAGACAGAAAGTGTCAAAAAGCCCTCCTGCCTTCTCCTCCTAAAGGTAATAAAGGTCTACCACCCGGACCCGCAAATTGTGATATGAAGCTGGGGATCCCAGAAAATTGCCTCTCTCCTAATCCTGCAGCAGCCGGCTGTGATTCACCATGCCCAGGAACTCGGCCTGTGCCCACACCCTCACCTGGACACCCATGTCCGCGTCCACGTCCTCGACCCTTACCCCTACTCCTCATCATGGCAGATTAAGAATAGATTAGGGCCCAAATAAATTACCCCACTGTACAGCACTGACAACTGTGGCTTAATTCACCGCACACAGAGACTTGTAGATAGCGGAGGCTCTGTGCTGTGACTTGAAAAAATTAACCCGCTGTCTTTGCGCTGATACCTAGGGGTAATTTACCACTCGTAGAGACTTGTAGATAATAGAGGCTGTGTGGAGTGGGAGAAGACTCTAAAGCCAGTGGATAGTGCTGGTAACTGAGGCTATCTCAACCCCACCAAGGGAAGGGTATTGTGAGACGCTCTGCACAGTGGCAGAGCTGAAATACTTTGCAGTGGCCCAGGAAATATTAAAGGTACTGTTTTGCGGTGAGACCTCTTTCTAATGCACTGCAGACATAGAACAATATAGCTGAAATACTTTACAGTGGCCTAGGAAATATTACTGTACTGTTTAGCGGTGAGACCTCTGTCTAATGCACTGCAGACATAGAACTATATAACTGAACTACTTTGCAGTAGGCTAGGAAATTTTAGAGTGGAGTTTCGCGGTGAGAGCTGGTTGTACGGCACTGCAGGCTGAGAACACTATAACTGCAAGGCTGGGAACAGGCCTAGATGTATAATACAAAAGTTGGTGCACTACTGCTCCCAGCCAGCCACAACTTTAAAGCACACGGTGAGATGTAACCCTAAGAAGGAGCGTTGTGGTTCTTGTACGGAGGATCAGGACTGTAAAACTTTCCCTATAGAAGTCGCTGCGTCCCTAAACTCTGCGTTATGCACTGCACACACAGAACAGTATATCTGAACTAGTTTGCAGTAGGCTAGGAAATGTTAGAGTGCAGTTTCACGGTGAGAGCTCGTTGTAAGGCACTGCAGGCTGAGAACGCTATAACTGCAAGGCTGGGAACAGACCTAAATGTGTAATACAAACGTTGGTGCACTACTGCTCCCAGCCAGCCACAACTATAATGCACACAGTGAGATGTAGCTCTAAGAAGGATCGTTGGGGTCTTGCACGGAGGATCAAGAGTCCTGTAAAACTTTCCTTATATAGGCAGCTCTGTCCCTAAACTCTGCCTAATAGACTGCAGACTGAGAACGCTATAGCTGAAATGGCCTGCACAGCCCGAGATGCTTAAAAAAAATTGGTGCACTACCGCCAGCCACAACAGTAATGCACACGATGAGGAGTATCCCTAAGAAGGACCGTTGGGATTCTGAAAGAGAGGATCCTACGCTAACACTATCCCTGTATAAACAGCAGCACTTTCCCTAACCTCTGTTAGCATGCGTCTGAGGCGAGTCGCGGACGGGACCAGTTAAAGTACTCTGCGGTCCCCTGATCGGCCCAGCAACTCACTACTGTAGGGGGGGAGAGGGCAGGCACGTCACAGCAGGAAGTGGTAATGCCTTCCCCGCATGTTTATTGGCTAGAAAATGGCGCTAAACATGCGGGGAAGGAAATGCAATTGACTCGAGTACCGCGTGGTGCTCGTCTCGAGTAACGAGCATCTCGAGTACCCTAATACTCGAACGAGCATCAAGCTCGGACGAGTGTGCTCACTCATCTCTAGTTATGTACCCTACCCCCATGGACAGCTTTCTAACCCATTTTTTGGCATTGTCATTTTTCATCTTTCCTATAGCAAATCTTGTTTGCTGTCCTTATCAATAGGCCACAGCTATAGGGCCTGGAATACTAGCATCATGCTAATATTAATGTACATAGCCAAAAGGCCGAATCATTGTATATGAAATATCAGACTGTCTTTATCTGTAATGCAAACCCAGTCTATCATTTGTCCCACATACGCAATCCAATTCTTGCTGACAAACAAACAAAGGCCAAAGGGACAATCTAACCACTAAGCTAATTATGTGTTCTGTTTTCTAGATGGAGAAATATTTAATTTGTTCTTTGATTCACTCATGTCAGAGGTGCTCAGTCATAATTCTTCACCAGGGATCATCTCAAACAACTAAAATATATGATTTGTGAACGTTATTAAAAAAGCTTGTAAAAACAATTGTCAGAGTATTTTTAGAGCGATGCAGCTTTATGCGCTGCTTAATTGATCCTGTAAAAAGTCTTTATTGAACCGTACTACATTTTACAAGTAGAGTTTTATTTCTTCTACACATAATGGAAAAGAAAGAGTTCTGAGCTATGATCGATAAGTACAATCAAGACTTTCTATTTAATGTTAGAGTAAAACAAAGTATCTGCAAGTTTTAGAAACACTGGAGCTTTACTTAGAAGAGCATTTCACAAGGTGGTCTAAGCAAAGCCTGTACCCGGCTATGAGCGATAAAAGTATTAAGCGAAAAATTGATCAAGCCTCTTAATGCATTTGTTTCATTTGGCGGCACCTTCACATACCAGTTTCGAGTTGGACTAGGCTTTTCGCTATAATATAAAAAAAACGTCTGTAATGGGTTATATGGGTTAAGATTGTTGATGATGTTTCCATATATTTCTCTGTTCAAGAAGCAGGGGATAATCCATATAGCAGCTAGCGAGGGAAGCTTCAGCCCTACCGGGACCAAGTTTCTAGATCCGAAGGATAAAGCCGAGCAGCAGCATCTAGAGAAGCAGAAGGATTTCTCTCCACTGAGACTGTGCATGCTGTTCTTCCCTCTCTCCATCAACTGTATTATGGATCCATCCATGGCCTACTATCTAATCATAATGTACCCACATTTGTCTCTGACTGTATATGGAGATACATATGAAGATTTTCACCTGAGCAACCAATTAGTACAGGACATCGCAGCGCTTTTTGACCTTTGGAAAATGGAAAATATCTAGAGATGAGCGAGCGTACTCGTCCGAGCTTGATGCTCGTTCGAGTATTAGGGTGTTCGAGATGCTCGGTACTCGAGACGAGCACCACGCGATGTTCGAGTTACTTTCACTTTCATCTCTGAGACATTTGCGCGCTTTTCTGGCCAATAGAAAGACATGGAAGGCATTACAACTTCCTCCTGTGACGTTCCAGCCCTATACCACCCCCCTGCAGTGAGTGGCTGGGGAGATCAGGTGACACCCGAGTATTAAAATCTGCCCGCCCGCGGCTCGCCACAGATGCATTCTGACAGAGATCAGGGAAAGTGCTGCTGATGCTGCTGATGCTATGGGGAGAGCGTTAGGTCTTATTTTAGGCTTCAAGAACCCCAACGGTCCTTCTTAGGGCCACATCTGACCGTGTGCAGTACTGTTGAGGCTGCTTTTAGCAGTGTTGCACAATTTTTTTTTTCTGTATATCGGCCGTGCAGACCATTGCGTCCTCAGTCTGCAGTCATTGTACAGACTATAGGGGCAGTACTGGTGAGGCAGGGACAGTGGGAAAGGTGAAAGAGATATACTGTCTATATAGGCAGTGGGCTTTTTCAAAAAAAATGGGGAAAAATATTATATTTGGGCTGCCTGTGACCGTCTTCAGTGTACTGCGTGTCTGCTGGGGAAGTAGTCCTAATTAATACGCAGCTAAGCGTTACAGCAGGCTTGCGCACAATTGTTTCCTGGCTCTGCTGTGCCCGTTACATCACCGCCGTCATAGCGCCAGAGGGAAACAGTATACATAATATACTCTGCATACAGTATCTGTCTGCTGTTTCAGCTCACCATTTAAAACACGTGAAGCAAAATACTTAAGGCCTACCACTGCCCTTTGGCGACTTGACTGCTTCTGCGCTGTGAATTCCACTAGCTGAGTAATACGCACCTACGTCTCACTACAGGCATGCACAAAATTGTTTCCTGGCTGTGCTGTGCCCGTTACATCACTGCTGTCATAGCGCCAGAGGGAAACAGTATACATAATATACGCTACATACAGTATCTGTCTGCTGTTTCAGCTCACCATTTAAAACAAGTGAAGCAAAATACTTAAGGCCTACCACTGCCCTTTGGTGACTTGACTGCTTCTGTGCTGTGAATTCCACTAGCTCAGTGATACGCACCTACGTCTCACTACAGGCGTGCGCAAAATTGTTTCCTGGCTCTGCTGTGCCCGTTACATCACCGCCGTCATAGCGCCAGAGGGAAACAGTATACATAATATACGCTGCATACAGTATCTGTCTGCTGTTTCAGCTCACCATTTAAAACACGTGAAGCAAAATACTTAAGGCCTACCACTGCCCTTTGGCGACTTGACTGCTTCTGCGCTGTGAATTCCACTAGCTCAGTGATACGCACCTACGTCTCACTACAGGCGTGCACAAAATTGCTTCCTGGCTGTGCTGTGCCCGTTACATCACCGCCGTCATAGCGCTAGAGGGAAACAGTATACATAATATACGCTGCATACAGTATCTGTCTGCTGTTTCAGCTCACCATTTAAAACACGTGAAGCAAAATACTTAAGGCCTACCACTGCCCTTTGGCGACTTGACTGCTTCTGCGCTGTGAATTCCACTAGCTGAGTGATACGCACCTACGTCTCACTACAGGCATGCACAAAATTGTTTCCTGGCTGTGCTGTGCCCGTTACATCACTGCTGTCATAGCACCAGAGGGAAACAGTATACATAATATACGCTGCATACAGTATCTGTCTGCTGTTTCAGCTCCCCATTTAAAACAAGTGAAGCAAAATACTTAAGGCCCACCACTGCCCTTTGGTGACTTGACTGCTTCTGCGCTGTGAATTCCACTAGCTCAGTGATACGCACCTACGTCTTACTACAGGCATGCACAAAATTGTTTCCTGGCTGTGCTGTGCCCGTTACATCACCACCGTCATAGCGCCAGAGGGAAACAGTATACATAATATACGCTGCATACAGTATCTGTCTGCTGTTTCAGCTCACCATTTAAAACACGTGAAGCAAAATACTTAAGGCCTACCACTGCCCTTTGGCGACTTGACTGCTTCTGCGCTGTGAATTCCACTAGCAGAGTGATACGCACCTACATCTTACTACAGGCGTGCACAAAATTGTTTCCTGGCTGTGCTGTGCCCGTTACATCACCACCGTCATAGCGCCAGAGGGAAACAGTATACATAATATACGCTGCATACAGTATCTGTCTGCTGTTTCCGCTCACCATTTAAAAAAAGTGAAGCAAAATACTTAAAGGGGTTGTCTCGCGGCAGCAAGTGGGGTTATACACTTCTGTATGGCCATATTAATGCACTTTGTAATGTACATCGTGCATTAAATATGAGACATACAGAAGTTATTCACTTACCTGCTCTGTTGCTAGCGTCCACGTCTCCATGGCTCCGTCTAATTTCGCTGGCTTCTTGCTTTTTTAGACGCGCTTGCGCTGTGCGGTCTTCTGCCTGGTGAATGGGGCCGCTCGTGCCGGAGAGCTGGTCACCGCGTCGTCATCATAGCTCTGCCCCCGTCACATGGTGCCGATCAGCCAATGACGTGGCTGTATCGGCAGTGGAACGCGGAAGACAGAAGAAGAAACTCCACGGTGCACCATGGGAAGACCCGTGGTGCACCGTGGGAGAAGACCAGCGGCGCCATCTTTAAAAGCAGAAAAGAAGAAGCTGCAGAACGCTGATGCAGGTAAGTGCAATGTGCTTGTTAAAAACTAACAACCTTTCTTTTTCACAGGGCATAATGCAGGGGTCCATTTAAAAAAACCCAAAAAAAACGCTTTTGCCACAAGACAACCCCTTTAAGGCCTACCACTGCCCTTTGGCCACTTGACTGCTTCTGCACTGTGAATTACACTAGCTCAGTGATACGCACCTACGTCTCACTACAGGCGTGCGCAAAATTGTTTCCTGGCTCTGCTGTGCGTTCCGTAAGGGAAGTCAGCCTCCGACCACAGGCCAATAAGCGGCACATTTAATTACAGCGTTCTGTTTCTTCTCTACTCGTAATACACCATGCTGAGGGGTAGGGGTAGGCAGAGGACGCGGACGCAGGCGAGGACGCCGAGGCCCAAGTCAGGGTGTAGGCACAGGCCGAGCTCCTGATCCAGGTGGATCGCAGCCGACTGCTGCGGGATTAGGAGAGAGGCACGTTTCTGGTGTCCCCAGATTCATCTCACAATTAATGGGTTCACGCGGTAGACCTTTATTAGAAAATGACAGTGTGAGCAGGTCCTGTCGTGGATGGCAGAAAGTGCATCCAGCAATCTATCGACCACCCAGAGTTCTACACCGTCCACTGCTGCAACTCTGAATACTCTGGCTGCTGCTCCTCCTTCCTCCCAGCCTCCTCAATCCATTACAATAACACATTCTGAGGAGCAGGCAGACTCCCAGGAACTGTGCTCGGGCCCCTGCCCAGAATGGGCAGCAATGGTTCCTCTCCCACCGGAGGAGTTTGTCGTGACCGATTCCCAAACTTTGGAAAGTTCCCGGGGTCCGGAGGATGAGGCTGGGGACTTCCGGCAACTGTCTTAAGAGCTTTCAGAGGGTGAGGAGGACGATGACGGTGAGACACAGTTGTCTATCACTCAGGTAGTAGTAATTACAGTAAGCCCAAGGGAGGACCGCACAGAGGATTCGGAGGAAGAGCAGCTGGACGATGAGGTGACTGACCCCGCCTGGTTTGCTAAGCCTACTGAGGACAGGTCTTCAGAGTGGGAGGCAAGTGTAGCAGCAGGGCAGGTTGGAAGAGGCAGTGCGGTGGCCAGGGGTAGAGGCAGGGCCAGACCGAATAATCCACCAACTGTTTCCCAAAGCGCCCCCTCGCGCCATGCCACCCTGCAGAGGCCAAGGTGCTCAAAGGTGTGGCAGTTTTTCACTGAGAGTGCAGACGACTGACGAACTGTGGTGTGCAAGGTTTGTCAGGCCAAGATCAGCCGTGGAGCCACCACCATCAGCCTCACCACCACCAGCATGCGCAGGCATATGATGGCCAAGCACCCCATAAGGTGGGACGAAGGCCGTTCACCGCCTCCGGTTTGCACCACTGCCTCTCCCCCTGTGCCCCAACCTGCCACTGAGATCCAACCCCCCTCTCAGGACACAGGCACGATCATCTCCCGGCCTGCACCCACACCCTCACCTCCGCTGTCCTCAGCCTCATCCAGCAATGTCTCTCAGCGAAGCGTCCAGCCGTCGCTAGCGCAACTGTTTGAGCGCAAGCGCAAGTATGCCGCCATGCACCCACACGCTCAAGCGTTAAACGTGCACATAGCCAAATTGATCAGCCTGGAGATGCTGCCGTATAGGCTTGTGGAAACGGAGGCTTTCAAAAGTATGATGGCGGCGGTGGCCCCGCGCTACTCGGTTCCCAGTTGCCACTACTTTTCCCGATGTGCCGTCCCAGCCCTGCACGACCACGTCTCCCGCAACATTGTACGCGCCCTCACTAACGCGGTTACTGCCAAGGTCCACTTAACAACGGACACGTGGACAAGCACAGGCGGGCAGGGCCACTATATCTCCCTGACGGCACATTGGGTGAATTTAGTGGAGGCTGGAACCGAGTCAGAGCCTGGGACCGCTCACGTCCTACCCACCCCCAGAATTGCGGGCCCCAGCTCGTTGCTGGTATCTGCGGTGGTGTATGCTTCCTCCACTAAACCACCCTCCTCCTCCTCCGCAACCTCTGTCTCACAATCAAGATGTGTCAGCAGCAGCACGTTGCCAGCAGTCGGTGTCGCGCGGGGTGGCAGCACAGCCGTGGGCAAGCGTCAGCAGGCCGTGCTGAAACTACTCAGCTTAGGAGAGAAGAGGCACACGGCCCACGAACTGCTGCAGGGTCTGACAGAGCAGACCGACTGCTGGCATTCGCCGCTGAGCCTCTAACCAGGCATGGTCGTGTGTGACAACGGCTGTAACCTGGTGGCGGCTCTATAGCTCTGCAGCCTCACGCACGTGCCATGCCTGGCCCACGTCTTTAATTTGGTGGTTCAGCGCTTTTTGAAAAGCTACCCCCACTTGTCAGACCTGCTCGGAAAGGTGCGCCGGCTCAGCGCACATTTCCGCAAGTCCAAGACGGACGCTGCCACCCTGCGCACCCTGCAACATCGGTTTAATCTGTGATAAGGGCCAAGAGGGGCTGTAAAGAAATTAATAAATGTCGCTAATCAAAAAGGAGTTAATATATTTTACTTAGTAATCTATTTGAATCAAGAAGGTTGAATACTGCAAATATTCTATTCTGCTCTGAAGGACTCATGACTATTGAGTAATAGGCCAAACGTCTGACCTATTGGAATCAGGAAGTTCTAAGGCCAGATGTCTCGGAAGACATAGCCTAACCGCAAAGAAGTTGCTAGCTCTTACATGTGAAATCAGCTATTTCTTAATGTCATATATCACAAGGATTAAGTCACAAGAGCAGATGTTCATAACTATAGTAGAATTATCAGCAATTTCTTAAAGATGTGTTTGTCTGAGTCATATATCACACGTCTAAAGTTTATTGAATGATTATGTCATAAGTTTATTGTAAGATGTAAAAGTCATGAGTTTAAGATGTATGGAAATCATGAGGTTATTCCTTGTATTACCAGAGGTCGCATCCCTGCGTGGGCGATCTTCTATATAAACTGAGACGATACCGACAATAAACAGAGTTCATTACTTCACCATATACCGTGTGTAATGGTCAGTACTTTGACTCTCAGAAGGAGCGCTCCTCCTGCTTAGGTCAATTTGGAACCGACAACATAACTGACCAGTCTGTTTGAACAAATTAACCCTCGACAGTTCTTGGCGTCCAACTAGGGGGCGGGGCTTACCTTTACGGGACATCGCAACCAGTAGACTGAAACAAACTCCTGGCCCGTTGACGTGGATACTGGATTCGGAGACCCCAGACTAAAACACCGGTGTACAGGTAAGAGCTTATCTTACTATTATACAGTCTGGATTCTTTTGATCTGTGTGTCTCTAACGGACTAGAGGTATGTTGTTGCCTGTTTCCTATATTTTCTGCCCCGTCCATATTTTAGAGTGAATAAGTTCATTTAACTGTCCTAGACGGAAGAACTCACTCATTGGGACTTAAAGAGTCATGTTGTCTGTATTGGAGATTGAAATAATTGTTATTGTTATAGTCTCATTTCTGGCAGTCATATTCTTACTCTGGATCTGTTATAATATTACTAAAAGTTCCCTAAGAGGCGAAGTCTGGTCTCCCCTGAATCCTAGTGTTTGAAGTTGACCACGTTTTAGTTCTGTAAATCTATTCCGGGACAGGGAACTGTGTGTTCCCAGATAGTCTCAGTGATTATCTTAGTTTACTGTGTGAAATATACGTCCTGTATACTTAGTGAAGAATAGTCGGAAGTGGTCAAGATGGGGTCTGAACAATCTAAGATATATCAGACTCCTATTGAGATAATTAAAGCTAGAGAAGGGGAGGGCATTTGCAGACAAGCCTATAAAGTTTACAAACGTATAGGCCTTAAGAAGGCGGGAACATTCAATTATGAATTTTGGTCACAATATGAGGATAAGCATAGAAAGGAAATAAGAAATAAGGGTTTGGAAAAAGGCATGAAGGCTATTCTGGACTGCTCTAAAACAGCAGAAGACGAACACTGGGACTCCGAGTCCCGAGGCGAGGGCATTTTAGTTTATTGTCCTATGCCCCGGCCACCAATAGACGTTCCCATGGAAACCCCTACGGTTCCATTAGTCTCTCCTGTCGTCCCGGCAGCTCCACCAATGTCTCCAAATAATCCCTTTAATTCTCTGTATCCCAATTTGCCACCCCTGCCTCCTACGTATCCACAGGCTACTGCCCAGATGGATACACCTCCCTACAGCCCTCAATCAGGATCCCCGGGCCCTGAAGTAAATAGAGGTCCGGCTTGGGACTGTCCACGTTGTGGTCAACAGAATGCCTGTTTTAAAGAACTCTGTACAATATGTGGGACTCCATGTCCCAGGGATCAGTGTAGACAACCGATTCCCTTATTCCCAGTTACAACCTCCACTACCCATTATAGAGAACCAAACAGACCGAGTCCACCATTGGGCACGGTCAGACAAGAGGACACTGACAGACCATCGTCTTCTAATGACAGACCTACGGACGCACATAGACCAACTCCCGGGTCTACAGTCACTACATGGCGACCCTGGAGCGCCACAGACCAGATGGCACTGTGTCAGCAACTGCCCGATCCCCAGACAGAGCCAGCAGCTTTCCATAGAAAGTTGGAAGTCATACAGAAAAACTACTCTGCCACTTGGACAGATATGGAATGTCTTATGAATGTAAAATGTCCTCTGGGCCTTTACAATAGTATTGCTCAATTTTGTGGTCTTGAAGATCGCCCAGATGACCCCCAGACATTACCTAGTGGTACTCAATATGTGGACAAGGTTAAAACCTGGTTTAAGGATAAAGCCCAAGAGAGACGTACAGCCCTAACCCAGTGTAGACAGAACAAGGGCGAGTCTATTGAATGTTACTTTGGCCGTTTAGAGGAAGTTGGCAGAGATCTGGGTTTATATGACTGTCCAAAAGCAATACGTAATGCTGCTTTTTGTGAAGCCTTTATGCAAGGAATAGATAAGCGCCTGTCTGAACGCGTTAAAGCATGTACTCCCGATTGGCGACAGGCCAGACCGCGTGATCTATATAAGAAAGCTGTAGGATTTGTCATGGACACAGAAGACCACGCAAAGAGTGTTATAGTTAAACATTACACCATGGAGGGGGACACAGTCCGACTTACAGACCCCAGGCGGGAGACCCGTAAGTGTTATAACTGCGGGAAGACTGGACACTTGGCCCGTAATTGTAGAGCCCCTAAACGCCCTAGACAGAACACGTCAGACGAAAGGGGGCAACAGGGAAGTACGGCCAATACCACATCATCCCGCCCACAGGGAAATAACGGGTATACCAATTACCAATGAAGGTCTGGCACTCCTTCCCCCGTGTCCCTTATAGTTACTGACGCACGTGGGCCACAAATTTTTCAGCCTCTAAAAATCCAGGGGAAGGAGGTGCCCTTTTTAATTGACACAGGGGCTACTAAATCATGTGTCAGTACCTCACAAGTCAACAACCTTAGTATTCCCCTCTCAGACTCCATAGCCATAGCCGTTGGAGTGTCCGGTGAACCAACACCCATGCGTGAGACCGAGCCCATAGAAGTCTCTTTTCAAGGGTCACGAGTCCTCACTCGCTTCCTGGTGTCACCCGCTGGGGATTGCATCATGGGAACCGATGTGATGGGACCCCTGGGGTGCTGTATTCAGCTCCATCCTTCCGGTGAGGCTCATGTCAGTACCTCTGCGGCCGACCACCAAGTATTCTGTCTCATGGCAGCAGACTTGGTCACTCCGCCTCCTTCTTGTACTGTATATGTGTTGACCCCAGAAGATACACAGGTTCTCTCAGCAGTGCCAGAGACCCTTTGGGCAAAAGGGAAGACAGACTTGGGCCATCTCCACGTACCCCCAGTCATGGTATATCTCAAAGATGGGGAAAAAGCCCCCATGATCCGCCAGTATCCCCTAGCCATGGCACAGGAAGACGCAATAGCCTCCACTATTACAGAGTTATGTGCCTTGAATGCTTTAAAACCTTGCGTCTCACCCGCTAACACGCCACTCTTCCCGGTTAAAAAGAAAGGGAAGAAAAGGTGAACCTGATACCTACCGGATGGTTCACGATCTAAGAGAAATCAATAAGGTGACCATCCTAGAAACACCTTTGGTCCCCAACCCTTACACTCTGTTGTCCACCATACCTTCCGGAACCTGTTGGTACACCTTGGTCGATCTCGCCAATGCATTTATGTCCATCCCGATCCACCCCGATTGCCAGTACCTGTTCGCCTTCACGTTCCGAGGAAAACAGTACTGCTGGACTGTCCTACCACAAGGGGCACAAAACAGCCCAAATCAATTCACCCGATGTATGAGGCTTGTACTTGATGCATGGACGGTCCCACCAGGTGTGGCCCTGCTTCAGTATGTTGATGATCTCCTACTGTGTGCACCGGACAGACCTACCTGCGTTGCGGCCTCACTCAGCCTCCTTTGTTTTCTTGCAGACAGTGGGTGTAAAGCCAGTAAAGACAAATTACAGTTTTGCAAATCTCATGTTGTGTTTCTTGGTCACTGCCTAGGTCCTGGTACAAAACACCTCACGCCAGAACGGACCAAGGTGGTGGAGGACATGCCACTCCCTACCTCCCATGCTCAGTTGCGGACATTTCTGGGGTTAGTTTCATATTGTCGGCCGTGGATTCGCTCTGCCTCCATGACCATGCAGCCTCTGTACGACTGCCTGAGTTCCAAGCCATTTGCTTTGTCTCCGGAAGCCGAGTCAGCTTTCCATCAGCTGAAAATACAGATTACCAGTGCTCCAGCACTGGGTCTGCCTGACTATGATAAACCCTCCCAGATGTTCGTGACTGAGATGGCGGGACATGCTACTGCCGTCCTCACACAAGAGCATGGTGACAAAAAGCGCCCTGTAGCATACTACAGTGCACATCTTGATGCAGTAGCCAGGGGTTCACCCTCCTGTGTAAGAGCAGTTCTGGCTGTACAAGCACTACTTGAGAAAGCTTCTGAGGTGGTCCTAGACTACCCTCTTGTGGTCCTCACGCCCCATGACGTACATGGAATTCTGACACAGGTGAGCCGTAGACATCTTTCTCTTGCTAGACAGGTCAAAATGGAACTTGCAGTACACTCTTCATCCAATGTCTCATTTCAACGTTGCACAACTTTGAATCCGGCCACCTTACTGCCATTAGGTGACACTGATTCAAAAGGGGGAGTAAGCACAGGGGATCAACTTTTTGTCAATTCCCTAGGCGAAGAGGAAGCTTTTGACACCGAGCACCAGCATGACTGTGCTGCTCTGATGGAGCAGGAGACAGCTGGATTTGCTCATGTCACAGATAAGCCTCTCCTGAACCCCCACCTTGAAATGTTTGTGGATGGATCACGATACCAGAATGAGATGGGCAGATTTGTGACAGGGTTTGCTGTAGTATCAATGAATGAAGTACTGATAGGCCGCGCCATGCCCCCACATATGTCAGCACAGGAAGCGGAGCTGTGCGCTCTGACCGAGGCCTGCAAGTTAGCCCGGGGAGTCACTGCTAATATCTACACGGACTCCAGGTACGCGTTTGGCGTTGCGCATGACTATGGGCCGATTTGGCGCGCGCGGAGCTTCCTAACAGCTCAAGGCAGACCGATAAAGAATGGTGAGGCAGTAAGTAGTTTAATGTCAGCTATCATGCTCCCGAAGCAGGTAGCCATAATAAAGGTAAAGGCACACACCCAAGGGGACTCCTTGGAAAGCAGAGGCAACGAGAAGGCAGACGGAGCAGCTAAGGCTGCAGCCCTGCTGGACTGGAGGGCACCCGTGTGCAGAGTTCAGACAAGGTCCTGCCCAGCGGAGGAGGATCCTGATCCCCCTGCCGAGGACCAGACCCTCTCTGTCCCACCACAGAAGGAGGTGGACCTACTCCCCTCAGGGCAAGAGCAGGAGCGCTGGGCAAGTGCAGGGGCAGTAAAAGGAAATGAAGGTTGGATGATGGGTTCCCGTATGTGTTTACCTGCGGCTGCCTATCCTAGTATGGCCCTTTTGGCTCATGGAAAGGTGCACGCTTCTCGTAATGCCATGGTAGCCCTGGTGGAGAAAATGTGGTACGCTCCGGGATTTGACAGGATGGCAAAGGCATACGTCAAGGCTTGTGAAATCTGTGCACTACACAACCCCGGTCAAGTAGTAAAGACCCCTCGGAAGTGCACTCCGCGACCTTTGTACCCCTTCCAGAGACTACAGATAGATTACATCCAGCTGCCCAGATCAGGAAGGTATGAGTATGTCTTGGTATGCATTGACCTCTTTTCTGGGTGGGCTGAGGCCTACCCGGTCACGAAGGCCACTGCCCAGGCCACTGCAAAGAAACTTGTGTCAGAGTTAGTGTGCAGATTTGGGGTACCAGAGACCATTGAGAGCGACCGTGGTACTCACTTCACTGGTGAGGTAATGAAGGAAGTCATGTCCGCCTTAGGAGTAGAACAGGCCTTTCACACCCCCTATCACCTGCAGAGCTCCGGAAAAGTAGAAAGACTCAATGGCACCCTCAAACTTAAGATACAGAAAGCCATGGTTGAAACAGGAAAACCTTGGCCCGAGTGCCTACCTCTGGCCCTCTACTCAGTACGAACCACGCCAAATAGGAAAACAGGACTGTCTCCTTATGAGATTCTCTTTGGCTCCGTGCCCAGGTTAGGACTGTATCACCCCCAAGCTCTATCCCTGGGTCATGATAACGTTACTTCCTTTGTGCAGGACTTATGCCAAAAGCTAAAAATAACGCACGACCTAGTCTTCTCTTCTATTGCAGACCCTGATAGTTTGGAAGGATCCCACTCTCTGAATCCTGGAGATTGGGTGGTGGTAAAGAGACACGTCAGAAAGACTTTGGAACCTCGCTTTGACGGACCATACCAAGTGCTGTTAACCACTCCCACCTCGGTCAAGCTAGAAGGCGAACCCACTTGGATCCATGCCTCACACTGCAAGAAAGTTCCAACGCCTCAGCACCACGAGGGGGGTGGAGAGTAAGCCCAACCCAGGGTGGGGGAGGAGGATGGCAACCTGGACACCAGCATTGATAGTCTGGATAGGTGTATTATTTACCCTTTGTTTTCTTGGACTACTCTCTTTTCGGGACAATTCTTCATCAACTGTCGATGTAAGAAGAAGATGGACTGTTTGGGCGGAAGGACACCCCAACATGTGGGAATACTTTGCAAAAGACGTACTGAATATTTCCCACATGTGCATGCCCAACCTTCGGAGTGGGGAAGATATTTTACGGACTTGCTTACTGTCTATCCCCACTCCAATAAAGACACTTCGCGATATATATTCAATAGTGCATAACGATAGTGATGTAGAGGAGAGCAATGTTTTTCAGGAAAATACCTTTCTTAATGTATATGAATATTGTCCCTTTTGTGATGCGGTCAAACATACACTTTATGTTTCACACAAATGATAAGAGATTTGTTTAGAGTCATGGAAGCAATAATGCATTTTGAAAAGTCAGATGTCGGCTGTGATCTTGGGATTTGTTCCGATCGCCATATTTGGGGTCAGGAAGGAATTTTTCCCCTTTTATACTAGGATAATTGGCTTTTTCCTAAAAGGGTTTTCGCCTTCCTCTGGATCAACTCAGCCTCAAAATTCCCCATAATTGTCATTCCTGTGTGTGACTTCCTGATGTCCAAAATGGGGGAATGATAAGGGCCAAGAGGGGCTGTAAAGAAATTAATAAATGTCGCTAATCAAAAAGGAGTTAATATATTTTACTTAGTAATCTATTTGAATCAAGAAGGTTGAATACTGCAAATATTCTATTCTGCTCTGAAGGACTCATGACTATTGAGTAATAGGCCAAA
Source organism: Eleutherodactylus coqui (assembly GCF_035609145.1). Lineage (NCBI taxonomy): Eukaryota > Metazoa > Chordata > Amphibia > Anura > Eleutherodactylidae > Eleutherodactylus > Eleutherodactylus coqui. The sequence goes on along the minus strand of NC_089838.1, from coordinate 102,277,125 downwards.
CGTCTGACCTATTGGAATCAGGAAGTTCTAAGGCCAGATGTCTCGGAAGACATAGCCTAACCGCAAAGAAGTTGCTAGCTCTTACATGTGAAATCAGCTATTTCTTAATGTCATATATCACAAGGATTAAGTCACAAGAGCAGATGTTCATAACTATAGTAGAATTATCAGCAATTTCTTAAAGATGTGTTTGTCTGAGTCATATATCACACGTCTAAAGTTTATTGAATGATTATGTCATAAGTTTATTGTAAGATGTAAAAGTCATGAGTTTAAGATGTATGGAAATCATGAGGTTATTCCTTGTATTACCAGAGGTCGCATCCCTGCGTGGGCGATCTTCTATATAAACTGAGACGATACCGACAATAAACAGAGTTCATTACTTCACCATATACCGTGTGTAATGGTCAGTACTTTGACTCTCAGAAGGAGCGCTCCTCCTGCTTAGGTCAATTTGGAACCGACAACATAACTGACCAGTCTGTTTGAACAAATTAACCCTCGACATCTGCCAGTGCACTGACTGCTGTGCGACGTGCCCACATGGTGGAACTCTACGCTCCACATGTTGGCCAGGCTCTATGAGCAGCGTAGAGCTATAGTGGAATACCAACTCCAACATGGGCGGCGTAGTGGGAGTCAGCCTCCTCAATTCTTTACAGAAGAGTGGGCCTGGTTGGCAGACATCTGCCAGGTCCTTGGAAACTTTGAGGAGTCTACCCAGATTGTGAGCGGCGATGCTGCAATCATTAGCGTCACCATTCCTCTGCTATGCCTCTTGAGAAGTTCCCTGCAAAGCATAAAGGCAGACGCTTTGCGCTCGGAAACGGAGGCGGGGGAAGACAGTATGTCGCTGGATAGTCAGAACACCCTCATGTCTATATCTCAGCGCGTTGAGGAGGAGGAGGAGGAGTAGGAGAAGGGGGAGGAGCATGAGGAGGAGGGGGAAGAGACAGCTTGGCCCACTGCTGAGGGTACCCATGGTGCTTGCCTGTCATCTTTTCAGCGTGTATGGCCTGAGGAGGAGGATCCTGAAAGTGATCTTCCTAGTGAGGACAGCCATGTGTTGCGTACAGGTACCCTGGCACACATGGCTGACTTCATGTTAGGATGCCTTTCTCGTGACCCTCGCGTTACACGCATTCTGGCCACTACGGATTACTGGGTGTACACACTGCTCGACCCACGGTATAAGGAGAACCTTTCCACTCTCATACCCCAAGAGGAAAGGGGTTCGAGAGTGATGCTATACCACAGGACCCTGGCGGACAAACTGATGGTAAAATTCCCATCCGACAGCGCTAGTGGCAGAAGGCGCAGTTCCGATGGCCAGGTAGCAAGGGAGGTGCGGAGATCAGGCAGCATGTACAGCGCAGGCAGGGGAACACTCTCCAAGGCCTTTGACAGCTTTTTGGCTCCCAGCAAGACTGTATCACTGCTCCCCAGTCAAGGCTGAGTCGGCAGGAGCACTGTAAAAGGATGGTGAGGGAGTACGTAGCCGATCGCACGACCGTCCTCCGTGACGCCTCTGCCCCCTACAACTACTTGGTGTCGAAGCTGGACATGTAGTCTGAACTCGGGCTGTATGCCCTGGAGGTGCTTGCTTGTCCTGCGGCTAGCGTCTTGTCAGAGAGGGTGTTTAGTGCGGCTGGGGGAATCATCACGGATAAGCGTACCCGCCTGTCAACCGACAGTGCCGACAGGCTTACACTCATCAAGATGAACAAAGTCTGGATTTATCCAGACTTCTCTTCTCCACAAGGGGACAGCAGCGGTACCTAAACAATACGGACGCTGCACCAGTGGATGGAAGCATTGTTCTCTATCACCATCAAAAACGGGGACCTTTTAGCTTCATCAATCTGTGTATAATATTCATCCTCTTCCTCCTGCTCCTCTTCCTGAAACCTGACGTAATCACGCCGAACGGGCAACTTTTGTAAACAATGTTTATACGTTTCAATTCCCATTAAAGCGTTGAAACTTGCACCTGAAGCAATTTTTATTTTAACTGGGCTGCCTACAGGCCTAGTTACAAATTAAGCCACATTAACCAAAGCGATTAATGGGTTTCACCTGCCCTCGTGGTTGGGCACAGGCAATTTTTCTGAGGTACTTTAGTACTGTTGGTACACTACTTTTTTTGGGCCCTCGCCTACAGTGTAATCCTAGTAATTTTTAGCCCACCTGCATTAAACCTGACGTTACCTCAGCTGTGCTGGGCACTGCAATGGGATTTATTTATGTACCGCCGGTGGGTTCTAGGGAGCCACCCATGCTATCGGTCCACACGGAGTTGTAACTGCATGTGTCCACTTCTAAAGAACCCCATACTGACTGGGGCATGCAGTGTGGGCCGAAGCCCACCTGCATTAAACCTGACGTTACCTCAGCTGTGCTGGGCACTGCAATGGGATATATTTATGTACCGCCGGTGGGTTCCAGGGAGCCATCCATGCTGTCGGTCCACATGGAGTTGTAACTGCATGTGTCCACTTCTAAAGAACCCCAGTCTGACTGGGGCATGCAGTGTGGGCCGAAGCCCACCTGCATTAAAGCTGACGTTACCTCAGCTGTGCTGGGCACTGCAATGGGATTTATTTATGTACCGCCGGTGGGTTCCAGGGAGCCACCCATGCTGTGGGTCCACACGGACTTCACAATAGGGAGTTGTACCTGCCTGTGTCTACTTATAAATAACCCCAGTGTGACTGGGGCATGCAGTGTGGCCCGACGCCCACCTGCACTTAATCTGACGTTAGCTCTGCTGTCCAGGGCACTGCAATGGGATACATTTATGTACAGCCGGTGGGTTCCAGGGAGCCACCCATGCTGTGGGTGCACACGGAATTCCCATTGCGGAGTTGTACCTGCCTGTGACTATTTATAAAAAACCCCCGTCTGACTGGGGCATGCAGACACCTTGACAGAATGAATAGTGTGTGGCACATAGGTTCCCCATTGCTATGCCACGTGTGCAGCTCCTGATGGAGGTGGCACAGGATTGGATTTCTCATTGCTTCTGTACAGCATTATGGGCTATCACCCCGCCCCTTTTAAAGAGGGTCGCTGCCTGGCCGTGCCAACACTCTGCAGTGTGTGCCTGCGGTTCCTCCTCATGGCAGACGCACTTATAAATAGACATGAGGGTGGTGTGACTATGAGGCCAGCGTGTGGCATGAGGGCAGCTGAAGGCTGCGCAGGGACAATTTGGTGTGCGCTGTGGACGCTGGGCCGTGCGGGGGGGTTGGGCAGCATGTAACCCAGGAGAAGTGACAGCGGAGTGTCATGCAGGCAGTGATTGTGCTTTGTTGGAGGTAGTGTGGTGCTTAGCTAAGGTATGCCTTGCTAATGAGGGTTTTTCAGAAGTAAAAATTGTTGGGGGGGGGGGGGCACTCTTGCCGCTATTGTGGCTTAATAGTGGGACCTGGGAACTTGAGATGCAGCCCAACATGTAGCGCCTCGCCTGCCCTATCTGTTGCTGTGTCGTTCCCATCACTTTCTTGAATTGCCCAGATTTTCACAAATGGAAACCTTAGCAAGCATCGGCGATATACAAAAATGCTCGGGTCACCCATTGACTTCAATGGGGTTCGTTATTCGAAACAAACCCTCGAGCATCGCGAAAATTTCGTCTCGAGTAACGAGCACCCAAGCATTTTGGTGCTCGCTCATCTCTAAAAATATCTGGTAAATGTGCAATGCAGCCACATTTAGGGAGACCTCATACACTGACAGAACATGGACAACAAAGCCTTAAGATGTGAGGGCATCATGCACATTGTCTGCCAAAACACTCACTCAGGAGGTCTCATAGGTCATTGGAGCATCCGTTAGCACCAGAACCATCAGTAGGGAACTGTATGCAAAGGTTTACCATGGTCGAGTGGCTGCACACAAGCCCAACATCACAGCAGTAAATGCACAGAAACCCCTCAGATGGTGCTTGGAGTGCTGTTGTTGAACTGTAAATGAGTGGAAGTAAGTGTTGTGGACAGCTGAATCACAGTACAACATTTTTTGATTGGATAGCCACACTTAGATGTGGAGGTTGCCTGGAGAGTAGTTTCTACGTAACTGCATCATCCCAACAATGACGTTTGGAAGAGGTTCAGTTATGGTGTGGGGTTTTTATGCTGGGAAGGACTAGGGCCATTAATAATAGTGAAGTCCACCTTTAATGCCAGTGGATGCAGAGACATTCTAGACAATGTGGCATTACCTGCCATGTGGCAATACAACATGTAGTGTTAAAGGCTTGGTTTGAGGAGCAGAACATCTACAAACTTCATTGGCCAGCCAATTCCATCGAGCATTGTTGAGATGAACTAGGATGACTCGCAGTCATTGAGGCCAAAGGTGGCCCAACACCATATTGAAAAAAGTTTTAAAAAAATTTAATTTCACCTTCTATGTGTGTCCCAATACATTTGGCAACATAGTGTATACAAGGTATCTTAACAGTATGGAAAAAGCCATATGGGATAAAAACGGATTGGCAGACGGTAATCCAATTTTGCATAACACCTGTGGGATGGGAAACCGGTTAGGCCATGTCACCAAAATGATGGCCCTCATGAATGTTGTTATCTTTTATTTATCTCAAATTTTTCCAATGGCCCGTAGATGTTTGATATATCTGATAGAGAATTTCACCAGAAAAACAATGGTGTGCTTCATTTTAAGATAACTTTATTTGTTCTCATGTTTTTTCCTCACCGCAAGTAACACGAAAAATGGCATTATCCCAAGCAGAACATGTTGAAATAAACCTTATGTCAGGTGAATGAAGCACATGTGTAATCACAGCAGGTTTCAATCAACGTCACCCAACCAGACCACCCATTACCATTTTGGTTTATCAGTGACAGAACCTGTTTCTCAGAATTTGGAAAGAAGTTTGTCCACTGCATTGTGGGTAATGGGAAATCTGGTTGGGTGGCATTGATTGAAATCTGCTGCGATGACAAGTGTGCTTTGTTTTCCTAACATATTTAATTAGCTTCTCATGATGGTAAAAGGCAGCTTAAAGGGGTTGTCCCGCGCCTAAACAGTAAAAATTTTTTTTGCCCAGTCCCCCAGGTACTCCAAAGGAATACCGCTGCCATGTGTTATTTAAAAAAAAAAAAATTCTCTTACCTGAATCCCCGTTCAGCATCTTTAAAAAGTCTTCTGTCCAAGATGGCGCCGCTGGTCTTCTCCCACGGTGCACCGCGGGTCTTCTCCCATGGTGCACCGTGAATGTTCTTCTGCAGTCTGCGTTGCACTACCAATTACAGCCACCCCATTGGCTGATTGGTACCACGGGATGGAGGCGGAGCTACGTGATGACGCAGAGAAGAGGGAGGAGCCAGGACGCAGCTCGTGAGCCCGGACCATCCAGAAGAGGAATCGTCTCTGCGCAAGCGCGACTGTTCCTGCGACCAGAGGAGAAGTTTGATAGGCGCCATGGAAACGGGGACGCCAGCACAGGGGGGGGACCCTCTGTAGGTAAGTAAATAACTTATGTATGGCCAATATTTAATGCACGATGTATATTACAAAGTGCATTTGTATGGCCATACAGAAGTATGTAACCCCACTTGCTTTCGCGGGACAACCCCTTTAAATTTGTTGAAGAACAAAAACAGTACACGACTGTACTAAATAATGGAGCTCCATAGCCTTGTTTGCTTGTACGGATAAATAAAATAATTGGACTTTTCACAATAATATGTTACCCTCAAATGAGGAAACATGTCAATCACAGATACATTTTAACCTATCAGCATAATTTTGGAGTGTGGGATGAAAGAGCAACACCCATGAAAATAAAAGGTGCGTTCACACAGCGGAATCCAACTCGATGATTTCCACATGGACATCTTACAATATGTGAACATCTCAATAACCAATGAGGAAAATGGAAAACTACCTCTGAAATGGCAAATGTACATGGGAGCTATCATGGGAGCCTTTTTTGGAACAGACAAATATAAGAGCAACTAACAAGACTTATGGACTTAACTCTTCGGGTCAATTTGAAGGTATTTTCTTGTCTTATTCTTTAGCAGGTTAAGTCTCTGAACTTCAAATATTCTTAAAATTTGCAGATTTTTACTTTTTACATCATAAAATCTAATGTTGTGGATTTTATTTTCTGCAAAGAGCCTAATTCTTTTCTGTGCTGTTTAATTAGGCTTAGCTATAAACGCAAATGTCAGATACAGTTAACACACTCTAACAAGCACAGCAGGGATTTATCCCACCTATTAATTATATTATTAATTACTCATTTTATTTATTGTACAAATATTTAGAATGCCTACCATACTTATGCATCAGCTTTTTGGTCCCATGGTCCTGTTTGAAAGTGCACAGGGGTGTAACTAGGATTTAGAAGAGCCCATAGCAAAGTCAGGAATGGGCGCATCTATATAGATAGTAAACTGGACTATAGCATTATTTGGATAGTGTCATCATTAGAGATGAGCGAGCACCAAAATGCTCGGGTGCTCGTTACTCGGGACGAAATTTTCGCGATGCTCGAGGGTTCGTTTCGAGTAACGAACCCCATTGAAGTCAATGGGCGACCCGAGCATTTTTGTATATCGCCGATGCTCGCTAAGGTTTCCATTTGTGAAAATCTGGGCAATTCAAGAAAGTGATGGGAACGACACAGCAACGGATAGGGCAGGCGAGGGGCTACATGTTGAGCTGCATCTCAAGTCCCCAGGTCCCACTATTAAGCCACAATAGCGGCAAGAGTGGCCCCCCCCCAACAATTTTTACTTCTGAAAAACCCTCATTAGCAATGCATAGCTTAGCTAAGCACCACACTACCTCCAACAAAGCACAATCACTGCCTGCATGACATTCCGCTGCCACTTCTCCTGGGTTACATGCTGCCCAACCACCCCCCTGCACGACCCAGTGTCCACAGCGCACACCAAATTGTCCCTGCACAGCCTTCAGCTGCCCTAATGCCACACCACCCTCATGTCTATTTATAAGTGCGTCTGCCATGAGGAGGAACCGCAGGCACACACTGCAGAGGGTTGGCACGGCTAGGCAGCGACCCTCTTTAAAAGAGGCGGGGCGATAGCCCACAATGCTGTACAGAAGCAATGAGAAATCCAATCCTAAGCCACCTCCATCTGGAGCTGCACACGTGGGCATAGCAATGGGGAACCTATGTGCCACACACTATTTATTCTGTCAAGGTGTCTGCATGCTCCAGTCAGACCGCGGTTTTTTATAAATAGTCACAGGCAGGTACAACTCCGCAATGGGAATTCCGTGTGCACCCACAGCATGGGTGGCTCCCTGGAATCCACCGGCGGTACATAAATGTATCCCATTGCAGTGCCCTGGACAGCAAAGCTAACGTCCGATTAAATGCCGGTGGGCTTCGGCCCACACTGCATGCCCCAACCTGACCGGGGTTTTTAATTCATAGACAAAGTCAGGTACAACTCCCTATTGTGAAGTCCCTGTGGACCGACAGCATGGGTGGGTGCCAGGAAGCCACCGGCGGTACATAAATATATCCCATTGCATTGCCCATCACAGCTGAGGTAATGTCATGTTTAATGCAGGTGGGCTTCGGCCCACACTGCATGCCCCAGTCAGACTGGGGTTCTTTAGAAGTGGACACATGCAGTTACAATTCCGTCTGGACCGACAGCATGGCTGGCTCTCTGCAACCCACCAACGGTACATAAATATATCCCATTGCATTGCCCATCACAGCTGAGGTAACGTCATGTTTAATGCAGGTGGGATTCAGCCCACACTGCATGCCCCAGTCAGACTGGGGTTCTTTAGAAGTGGACACATGCAGTTACAACTCCGTGTGGACCGACAGCAAAGGTGGGTGCCAGGAAGCCACCGGCGGTACATAAATATATCCCATTGCAGTGCCCAGCACAGCTGATGTAACATCAGCTTTAATGCAGGTGGGCAAAAAATTTATTGGATTACACTGTAGGCGAGGGCCCCAAAAAATTAGTGTACCAACAGTACTAATGTACGTCAGAAAAATTTCCCATGCCCAACCAAGAGGGCAGGTGAAACCCATTAATCGCTTTTGTTAATGTGGCTTAATTTGTAACTAGGCCTGGAGGCAGCCCAGTTAAAATAAAAATTGGTTCAGGTGCAAGTTTCAACGCTTTAATGAGCATTGAAATGTATAAAAATTGTTTACAAAAATTATATGACTGAGCCTTGTGGGCCTAAGAAAAATTGCCCGTTCGGCGTGATTACGTCAGGTTTCAGGAGGAGGAGCAGGAGGAGGAGGAGGAATATTATACACAGATTGATGAAGCTAAAAGGTCCCCGTTTTTGATGGTGATAGAGAACAATGCTTCCATCCGCGGGTGCAGCCTACGTATTGTTTAGGTATCGCTGCTGTCCGCTGGTGGAGAAGAGAAGTCTGGGGAAATCCAGGCTTTGTTCATCTTGATGAGTGTAAGCCTGTCGGCACTGTCGGTTGACAGGCGGGTACGCTTATCTGTGATGATTCCCCCAGCCGCACTAAACACCCTCTCTGACAAGACGCTAGCCGCAGGACAAGCAAGCACCTCCAGGGCATACAGCGCGAGTTCAGGCCACGTGTCCAGCTTCGACACCCAGTAGTTGTAGGGGGCAGAGGCGTCACGGAGGACGGTCGTGCGATCAGCTACGTACTCCCTCACCATCCTTTTACAGTGCTCCCGCCGACTCAGCCTTGACTGGGGAGCGGTGACACAGTCTTGCTGGGGAGCCAGAAAGCTGTTAAAGGCCTTAGAGAGTGTTCCCCTGCCTGTGCTGTACATGCTGCCTGATCTCCGCGCCTCCCCTCCTACCTGGCCCTCAGAACTGCGCCTTCGGCCACTAGCACTGCCGGATGGGAATTTTACCATCAGTTTGTCCGCCAGGGTCCTGTGGTATAGCATCACTCTCGAACCCCTTTCATTTTTGGGTATGAGCGTGAAAAGGTTCTCCTTATACCGTGGGTCGAGCAGTGTGTACACCCAGTAATCCGTAGTGGCCAGAATGCGTGTAACGCGAGGGTCACGAGAAAGGCATCCTAACATGAAGTCAGCCATGTGTGCCAGGGTACCTGTACGCAACACATGGCTGTCCTCACTAGGAAGATCACTTTCAGGATCCTCCTCCTCCTCCTCAGGCAATACACGCTGAAAGGATGACGGGCAAGCAGCATGGGTACCCTCAGCAGTGGGCCAAGCTGTCTCTTCCCCCTCCTCCTCATCCTCCTCCTCCTCAACGCGCTGAGATATAGACAGGAGGGTGCTCTGACTATCCAGCGACATACTGTCTTCCCCCGCCTCTGTTTCCGAGCGCAAAGCATCTGCCTTTATGCTTTGCAGGGAACATCTCAAGAGGCATAGCAGAGGAATGGTGACGCTAATGATTGCAGCATCGCCGCTCACCATCTGGGTAGACTCCTCAAAGTTTCCAAGGACCTGGCAGATGTCTGCCAACCAGGCCCACTCTTCTGTAAAGAATTGAGGAGGCTGACTCCCACTGCGCCGCCCATGTTGGAGTTGGTATTCCACTATAGCTCTACTCTGCTCATAGAGCCTGGCCAACATGTGGAGCGTAGAGTTGCACCGTGTGGGCACGTCGCACAGCAGTCGGTGCACTGGCAGATGAAACCAATGTTGCAGGGTGCTCAGGGTGGCAGCGTCCGTGTGGGACTTGCGGAAATGTGCGCAGAGCCGGCGCACCTTTCCGAGCAGGTCTGACAAGCGTGGGTATCTTTTCAGAAAGCGCTGAACCACCAAATTAAAGACGTGGGCCAGGCATGGCACGTGCGTGAGGCTGCCGAGCTGCAGAGCCGCCACCAGGTTACGGCCGTTGTCACACACGACCATGCCCGGTTGGAGGCTCAGCGGCGCAAGCCAAAGGTTGGTCTGCTCTGTCAGACCCTGCAGCAGTTCGTGGGCCGTGTGCCTCTTCTCTCCTAAGCTGAGTAGTTTCAGCACGGCCTGCTGACGCTTGCCCACCGCTGTGCTGCCGTGCCGCGCGACACCGACTGCTGGCAACGTGCTGCTGCTGACACATCTTGATTGCGAGACAGAGGTTGCGTTGGAGGAGGAGGAGGAGGAGGGTGGTTTAGTGGAGGAAGCATACACCGCCGCAGATACCACCACCGAGCTGGGGCCCGCAATTCTGGGGGTGGGTAGGACCTGAGCGGTCCCAGGCTCTGACTCTGTCCCAGCCTCCACTAAATTCACCCAATGTGCCGTCAGAGAGATATAGTGGCCCTGCCCGCCTGTGCTTGTCCACGTGTCCGTTGTTAAGTGGACCTTGCCAGTAACCGCGTTGGTGAGGGCGCGTACAATGTTGCGGGAGATGTGGTTGTGCAGGGCTGGGACGGCACATCGGGAAAAGTAGTGGCGACTGGGAACTGAGTAGCACGGGGCCGCCGCTGCCATCGTACCTTTGAAAGCCTGCGTTTCCACAACCCTATACGGCAGCATCTCCAGGCTGATAAATTTGGCTATGTGCACGTTTAACGCTTGAGCGTGCGGGTGCGTGGCGGCGTGCTTGCGCTCCAACACTTGCGCTAGCGACGGCTGGACGGTGCGCTGAGAGACATTGGTGGATGGGGCCGAGGTCAGCGGAGTTGAGGGTGTGGGTGCAGGCCAGGAGACGGTAGTGCCTGTGTCCTGAGAGGGGGGTTGGATCTCAGTGGCAGGTTGGGGCACAGGGGGAGAGGCAGCGGTGCAAACCGGAGGCGGTGAACGGCCTTCGTCCCACCTTGTGGGGTGCTTGGCCATCATATGTCTGCGCATGCTGGTGGTGGTGAGGCTGTTGGTGGTGGCTCCCCGGCTGATCTTGGCGCATCAAAGGTTGCACGCCACTGTTCGTCGGTCGTCTGCACTCCCAGTGAAAAACTGCCAGACCTTTGAGCACCTCGGCCTCTGCAGGGTGGCATGGCGCGAGGGGGCGCTTTGGGAAACAGTTGGTGGATTATTCGGTCTGGCCCTGCCTGTACCCCTGGCCACCGCACTGCCTCTTCCAACCTGCCCTGCTGCTGCACTTGCCTCCCCCTCTGAAGACCTGTCCTCAGTAGGCGTAGCAAACCAGGTGGGGTCAGTCACCTCATCGTCCTGCTGCTCTTCCTCTGAATCCTCTGTGCGCTCCTCCCTCGGACTTACTCCAATTACTACTACCTGAGTGATAGACAACTGTGTCTCATCGTCATCGTCCTCCTCACCCACTGAAAGCTCTTGAGACAGTTGCCGGAAGTCCCCAGCCTCATCCCCCGGACCCCGGGAACTTTCCAAAGGTTGGGCATCGGTCACGACAAACTCCTCCAGTGGTAGAAGGATTCAGAACCATTGCTGCCCATTCTGGGAGTTTGCCTGCTCCTCAGAATGTGTCATTGTAATGGATTGAGGAGGCTGGGAGGAAGGAGGAGCAGCAGCCAGAGGATTGTGAGTTGCAACAGTGGACGGCGCAGAATTCTGGGTGGTCGATAGATTGCTGGATGCACTTTCTGCCATCTACGACAGGACCTGCTCACACTGCTCATTTTCAATTAAAGGTCTACCGCGTGGACCCATTAATTGTGAGATGAATGTGGGGACGCAAGAAACGTGCCTCTCTCCTAATCCCGCAGCAGTCGGCTGCGATACACCTGGATCAGGAGCTCGGCCTGTGCCCACACCCTGACTTGGGCCTCCGCGTCCTCGCCCGCGTCCACGTCCTCTAGGCCTACCCCTACCCCTCAGCATGCTGTGTTACCAGTAGTGCAGAAACAGAATGCTGTAATTAAATGTGCCGCTTATTGGCCTGTGGATGGAGGCTGACTTCGCTTACGGAACGCACAGCAGAGGCAGGAAAGAATTTTGCGCAAGCCTGTAACACTTATCTGGCTGCGTATGAATTAGGACAACTACCCCCAGCAGAGACGCAGGACAGTCAGGACGGTCACAGGCAGCCCAAATAGATTTTTTTTCCCAAATTTTTTTGGAAAAGCCCACTGCCTATGTAGACTGGATATGTCTTTCACTGTCCCTGCTTCACCAGCACTACTGGCCGTGGACTGTGTAAAATTACTGCAGACTGTTTCACTCTGGACAGGATGACAGCGATGATGTAAGAGGCAACGCAGAGGCAGGAAAGAATTTTGCGCAAGCCTGCTGTAACACTTAGCTGGCTGCGTATGAATTAGGACAACTACCCCCAGCAGAGACCCAGTACAGTCAGGACGGTCACAGGCAGCCCAAATAGATTTTTTTTCCCAAATTTTTTTGGAAAAGCCCACTGCCTATATAGACTGGATATGTCTTTCACTGTCCCTGCCTCACCAGCACTACTGGCCGTGGCCTATGTAAAATTACTGCAGGACGCAATGCTCTGGACGCAATGCTCTGCACAGCCGATATACAAAAAAAAAAAAAAGTGCAACACTGCAAAAAGCAGCCTCAGCAGTACTGCACACGGTCAGATGTGGCCCTAAGAAGGACCGTTGGGGTTCTTGAAGCCTAAAATCAATCCTAACACTCTCCCTATAGCAGCTCCGGCATCAGCAGCACTTTCCCTGATCTCTGTCAGAATGCATCTATGGCGAGCCGTGGGAGGGGCCGATTTATATACTCGGGTGACACCTGATCTCGCCAGCCACTCACTGCAGGGGGGTGGTATAGGGTTTGAACGTCGCAAGGGGAAGTTGTAATGCCTTCCCTGTCTTTCTATTGGCCAGAAAAGCGCGCTAACGTCTCAGAGATGAAAGTGAAAGTAACTCGAACATCGCGTGGTGCTCGCCTCTAGTAACGAGCACCTCGAACACGCTAATACTCGAACGAGTATCAAGCTTGGACGAGTACGTTCGCTCATCTCTAGTTATCATGCATCTGATTTTCCACACAAAGACAGATCAACAAGTGGATCTCGATATCAGAACAAAAAAGTAACATGTGAGTGGGCTTCCTTGGCCTCTGGGACTTGTAGCATATAACATAGAGTTTGAAGGATCCCTTTTAAAGGAACAGTCACGGACTAGATCATTTAAACAGAGGTTTTAACTTATATTCTTCTTTCTTCACTTGAAACTCTTCATGCCTACAATTTTTATATAAAGTTCAGAAACCTAGTGGTTGCAGTACACTCTGGGTGGTGCTATTACTTTAGTCGGTTGCTATTCATACGTGGTGATGCAGAATACTTAAAAGTTCTGTGACATAACTTGAAGAGGTCTAAAAATACAACAACTATGTCTATGGTAGATCACTCACATCGCTTTCTGTTAGCAGATACTAATCAGAAATCTGGCAGACAGCCAATGTGACAGTTCACTGTGATGCCACCGAGTACCATGGCTAGTTATCCTGAACAACCCAAGACCTCAATGCAAGACACCTCATTACATCATTATGGTTGAACATACCGGTGATGTATCTGCCTTCTCTCTTGTAGGCTACATAGCACTTAATGTAGTGAATAGGGAAAGCGGAAGTGGTACTTCTTTCTGCTAGTTGACCAGGTGCCAAAGCAGAACTGCAGGGTCTTAAAGACCCTGACTAGCTCTCCCAGTAATTAATGTCACTACAGGGGGATATTTTCCCCTCTAACTTAGGCTCCTATGGATGCCCCAGATACAGTGAAAAAATGTGAAATAAAAAAAAAAAAAAAGACAATTCTAATGACTCCCAGAGGTCTTATATTATGCCACCGGGGATATAAATGTAAAAAAAAAATTGTTACAAAAATAAGTAAAAGAAAATTACAGACAAATAAACCCATTACTGTACTTTATTTTAGTTTAAACATAGTAATTTTAAAAATAATTGGAGATGAGCGAGCACCAAAATGCTCGGGTGCTCGTTACTCAAGTCAAACTTTTCGTAATGCTCGAGAGCTCATTTCGAGTAACGAACCCCATTGAAGTCAATAGGAGACTTGAGCATTTTTCAAGGTGACCCATGCACCGCATAGGGGAGGTTGTGTGAATCACCTGAAAACATCAGAAAGTGATGGAAACACCACAGAAACGAATAGGGAACAGCAGGGGCAGCATGCATGAATACATCTGAGGTTCCCAGGTCGCACTATTAAGCCAAATTGTGGGCAAGAGCCTGGTGGTCACCCTCCTAACAATTTAGTTGGGCCAGACCATAATCAGCAAGGCATATGTGCTGGCACATCTTAGCTAAGCACCACACTAGGTGGAATGAAGGCCAATCACCACCTGCGGGTGACACCACTGCCTCTTCTCCTGTGTTACATGCTGGCATTGCTGTCCAATCCCCCCAGGACACAGGCACGAGCCTGCATCCACAGCGTACTGAAATGTTTCCCAGCGCAGCGTCCAGCTGTCCCCATCCCAGATGGGTTAAGGTGCACCCCTGGCATAGTTGGCCAACAGGAGCTCCGTGACACCGTAGGCCTGTCCTTCCAGCTCCTTCCAGCCCCCGTGTGGAGCGGCACGCAAAAGAGGAGCGGCCCTCTCCTCCCGTGGGTTCGGGTCAACCCAACTTTGTCTGGGAGTACTGGTGGAGAGCTGGTGGTCTTTGACCTATTTTCTCAAGGCGCTGAGTAGGAGAGGGGAAGCGCACACTCAAGTCAATGTACCACAGCCACCTCTATGCCGCCTCCCTTTAGGGCAGAACTACAGAGTCCCTGAGTCCCCACTCTGCGTGTTCACCCGTGGTAGCTGGCGGGCGGCCGTCCGACCCGGGCACCCACTCCAAGTGGCCGGGCACACATCGACGCCTCTGCCAGTTGAGGAAGCATGCAAAGAGAAAAAAAAATAAAAAAAAATCACCTAATACCCCACGGTAGGGCCAAACCTTCGTGCTCCAGGGGACGCTCAAAAGCGCCATGGCGGAGGCTGATTTTGACGAAGCATCCCCGGCTGCGAGGCGAAGAGGGTGTCAAAGAGCTGGTATAAGGAAATTTCCTGGGTGGTCCAGGCCGAGCGCCAGTTCCAGAAAGGCGGAAGGAGCAGGCCTGTTTCCTCTGATAGTGCCGGCGGCGGTAAAATAAGGCCTCACAAAACGTCACGATGAACACCTTGTCAGGGCTAATGTGAAAAAGCTGTGGTTTTTGACGCGTTTTCTCAAAGTGCTGAGAAGAAGCGGGGATGCACTCAGTCACTGCACCGCAGCCTCCCCTCTACAGCCTCCCTTGGGAATTGCTGATATTAATTTAATTCTGATCCCATGCCCCCTCCGTCACAAAATATTATGAGCCAGAAACGTGAGCATAAAGGGGACTCGGATGCCAGTACTTCTACACATCTCCACAATTCAACAACCCATTCTAAAACAAAAGATTTTTTAACCCAGAGTGCAGGTGAACCCCTGAAAGATTTGTTTACCAAGAGTATAGGTGAACCCCTGAAAGATTTTCTTACCAAAAGTACAGGTGAAACCCTGAAAGATTTGTTTACCAAGAGTCCAGGTAAAAACCTGAAAGATTTTTGGAGCGACAGCTCGTATTTGCTTAATGGGATACAGGTGGCGGTCCATTGACAGGCAAGGTACCGCCTGTCCCAGCCTCTGCCTCTCCTCGAGGGGCTTGTTAACCAGTGCCCCAGGGAAAGACAGAATGAACTGTAAAGAAATTAGTGGCCAATGATGGAAACCGCGCCGGGATATGTATCCGTACGCTCTGTTCCTTTTAAAATTGAGCTTCATAGCTGACAAATCGCAGACAAATTAATGTTTGATTGTAAGTGCCATCCCATGCCACCTCCATTGCAGCATTTCATTAGCCACAAACGCCAGCATAGGGGGGACTCAGAGGCCAGTACTTTTACATTTTTAATGAAGAAAACAACCTATTTTAAAAAGAAGGATTTTTTTTTTACCAAGATTGCAGGTAAGAACCTGAAAGATTCTTTGAGCCGAAGTGCAGGCTATTTATTTATCAAGAGTATAGGTGAACCCCTGAAAGATTTGTTTACCAAGAGTATAAACAAACCCCTGAAACAATTGCTTTACCAAGAGTATAGGCGAACCTCTGAAAGATTTGTGTACCAAGAGTATAGGTGTAACCCTGAAAGATTTTTTTTACCCAGAGTGCAGGTGACCACCTGAAATCCTGAAATCCCGCCCAGGAACTCGGCCTGTGCCCACACCCTCATTCGGTTGCCCATATCCACGTCCTCGTCCTCGAACCTTACCCCTAGTCTTCATCATGTTGTATAACGCACTGCTTCAAAATACTACGCAAACTGCAAGGTATTTTACATACGCTTTCAGTCAAAAATAGACAGGGTAAAATGTGTACAGTCTTGTGTGTCCTCTCAATCTGCACTATATAACACTTGGGCCTATTATGCAAATGCCTTCAGCCAAAAACAACTAAAAAAATGAAAAATGAGAGGAGTTTTGTAAGTTCCTATATAGTCTGTGTACACCAGTAGCAGTATACTGTAAAGAATCGGTAACAGTATGCAGTATACAGCCAAGATGCTTGTGAATGCTTTGTGTGCACTACTGGTCCCAGGCAGAAAAACTGATGATGCACAAAAGTGGAGTTTTTGTCCTAAAAAGGAGTGTTGGGTTCCAATTATTCTAAACCCATGCCACCTCTGTCACAGAATTTCATGAGCCACAAACGTGGGCATAAAGGGGACTCAGATGCCAGTACTTATACACATCTCCACAATTCAACAACCCATTCTACAACAAAAGATTTTTTTACCCAGAGTGCAGGTAAACCTCTGAAAGGTTTGTTTACCAAGAGTATAGGTGAACCCTTGAAACATTTGTTGACCAAGAGTATAGGTGAACCCCTGAAAAATCTGTTTACCAAGAGTATAGGCAAACCCAAGAAAAAATTGTGTTCCAAGAGTGTAGGCGAACACCAGAAAAATTTGTGTTCCAAGAGTATAGGCGAACCCCATGAAAAGTTTGTGTTCCAAGAGTATAGGCGAACCCCTGAAAAATTTGTTAACCAAGAGTATAGGTGAACCTCTGAAACATTTGTGTTCCAAAAGTATAGGCGAACCCCTAAAAAAATTGTTGACCAAGAGTATAGGTGAACCCCAGAAACAATTGCTTTACCAAGAGTATAGGCGAACGCCAGAAAAATTTGTATACCAAGAGTATAGGCAAACCCCTTAAAAATTTATGTACCAAGATTATAGGCGAACCCCTGAAACATTTGTGGTCCAAGAGTATAGGCAAACCTCTTTAAAATTTGTTGACCACGAATATAGGCGAACCCCAGAAAAATTTGTTGAGCAAGAGTATAGGCAAACCCTTTAAAATTTGTGTTCCAAGAATATAGGCGACCCCCTGAAAAAATTGTTGACCAAGAGTATAGGCGAACACCAGAAAAATTTGTGTACCATTAGTATAGGCGAACCTCATGAAAAGTTTGTGTTCCGAGAGTATAGACGAACCCCTGACAAATTTGTTAACCAAGAGTCTAGGCAAACCCCAGAAACAATTGCTTTACCAAGAGTATAGGCGAACCCCAGAAAAATTTGTATACCAAGAGTATAGGCAAACCCCTTAAAAATTTGTGTACAACGAGTATAGGCGAGCCTCAGAAAAATTTGTTTACCAAGAGTATAGGCGAACCCCTTAAAAATCTGTGTACCAAGAGTATAGGCAAACCCCTGAAAAATTTGTTTACTAAGAGTATAGGCGAACCCTGGAAAAATTGGTTTACTAAGAGTATAGACGAAGGCCCGGAAAAATTTGCGTACCAAGAGTATAGATGTACCCCTAAAAAATTTGTTTACCCAAAATGCAGGTGAACCCCTGAAAAATTTTTTCAACATAGAGCTCGTACTTGTTTAATTTGCTAACAGAGGAGGAAGATCAGAGAAGGATACACCAAGCTACTTCTCCCCTTTTTTGGGGTGATAGAGGGTGCAAGGTTCTCCTGTTCCAGCTTAAAGAATCTTTATGTTAAGCTGCTTTCCACCGCTGGAGAAGAGAAGGCTTTGTTCATCTTAATAAGTGTAAGCCTGGCCAACATGTGCAATGTTGAATTCCAGTGCGTGGGCACGTCGCACAACAGTCGGTGAACTGGCAGCTGGAAGCGCTGTTGAAGTGTCCTGAGGGTGGCAGCATCTGTGGTGGACTTTCTGAAATTGCGCACACGCAATGCACCTTGCTGAGCAGCTCAGACAAATTGGGGTAGCTCTTAAGCAAGCGCTGAACCACCAGATTGAAAACGTGGGCTAGACATGGCACATGTGTTAGTCTGCCAAGCTGCAGAGCCGCCACCAGGTTACGCCCATTGTCACACATGACAGTGCCTGATTGGAGTTTCAGTAACGAAACACAGATCTGTCTGCCCCATCACACCCTGTAACAGCTCTTGGGCAGTGTGCCTCTTGTCACCTAAGCTGAGGAGTTTCAGCACAGCCTGCTGACACTTCCCCGCGGCAGTGCTGTAGCGCCTCGAGCAACCGACTGAAGGCGACATGCTCACAGATGGTAATTGAGAGGTGAAGGAGGTGGCATAATAAGCCAGAGAAAAGCATGATAGGATAGGACCCGCAATTCTCGGTGTGGGTAGCACGTGAGTGGACCCAGGTTCAGACTCTGTCCCAGCCTACACCAGGTTAACCCAATGTGCCGTCAGGGGGATGTAGTGTCCCTGCCTGCCAGCACTTGTCCACATGTCAGTAGTTAAGTGGACCTTCCCAGTAACCGCGTTGGTGAGGGCATGGTTGATATTCCTAGACACGTGCTGGTGTACAACGGGAACGGCACAGTGGGAAAAATAGTGGCGACTAGGGACCAAGTAGCGTGGGGCGGCCGCTACTATGAGGTTGCGGAAAGCCTCACTTTCGACAAGCCTATATGGCAGCATCTCCAGGCTCAGCAATTTGCTGATATGCACCATTAGCGATTGTGCATGTGGGTGGGTGGCTGCATATTTGCGCTCTAATGCCTCTGTTATGGGCAGCTGTATGCTGCACTGGGACACATTGGTGGAGGCAGTGGAGGACCGTGCAGCCAAAGGGGTGGATGCAGGGCAGAAGACACTCATGCCTATGTCCTGGGAGGGGGATTGCATGTCAGCGCCAGCATGTGAGATGGGGGAAGAGGCAGTGGTGTGACCTGCAGGTCCACCTCGTTGGGTGCTTAGCAATCATATGCCTGCACATGCTGGTGCTGGTAGTGCTGGCTCCCCTAGTGATCTTGGTGCGGCACAGGTTGCACACTACTGTTCGTCGGTCGTCCGCGCTCTCAATAAAAAACCTCAAGACTTTTGAACACCTAGCTCTCTGTACGGGAGCTTGCCGCGACGAGGTGCTGTGGGCAACAGTAGGGGGGTTACTTGCTCTGGCCTTACCTCTCCCTCTGTCCGCCCCACTGCCTGTTCCAACCTGCTCGGGTGCTGCACTTGCCTCACCCTCTGAAGCGCTATCCTCAGTAGGCTTACCAACCCAGGTTGGGTCAGTCACCTCATCATCCACCAGCTCTTCCTCTAACTCCTCAGTCTGCTCCTGCCTCAGGCTTAATGACCTAACAAAACTCACTGACAGAAAACTGTATCTCATCATCATCATCCAAAAATACCTCTTGAGACACTACTTGGAAGATCCCACCCTCATCACCCTGAGACTGTGAAAGGTCCAAATTTTGGGCATCGGTCACTACAAATCCTCAGGTAGCTCAATAACCATTTTTTCCGACTCAGGGAAGGGACCCGAGAACAGTTCCTGGGAGTCTGCCTGTTCAGAATCTCTCCTTTCCCAGAAGTGACCAGGCTGGGAGGAAGGAGGAGCAGCATGAGGATTCAGAGGTCCAGTTCCTTGGCTTGCATGAGTGGACTGTGTGGAAGACTGGGTGCTGGATAAATAACTGGACGCGTTATCTGCTATCCACGTCATCACCTGCTCGCATTGTTATGCTTTTAATAATGGTCTACCACGCGGACCTGCAAACTGTGAGATGAAGCTAGGGAGCGTAGATACATGACGTTCTATTTCTCCCTCAGCAGCAAGCACTGTTTTACCCCATCCAGGACCTTGGCCTCTGCCCACACCCTCATTCGGATGCCCACATTCACATCCTCAACCCTTACCCCTAGCCCCCCATCATCTTGTAAAATGCACTCTGTCAAAATTATATGCAAACTGCGAGGTAGTTTGCGTACGCTGTAAGCCCAAAATAGACACTGTAAACTGCGGCTAGTGTTGTTAGGTAGCGTGGAATGACAGGATGCACAGAGGGGTATATAGCGTACGCTTTAAGCCCAAAATACACACTGTAAACTGCGTATAGTCTTGTTAGATAGTATTTTTTGACAGGGCGCACATAAGGGTATATAGCATATGCTGTAAGCCCCAAAAATACACAAGTGAACTGCGTATAGTCTTGTTAGAAAGTGTTTTTTGAAAGTACACACACAGGGGTATATAGCGTAAGCTTTAAGCCCCAAAAATACACAAGTGAACTGCGTATAGTCTTGTTAGAAAGTGTTTTTTGAAAGGACATACACAGGGGTATATAGCGTACGCTGTAAGCCCCAAAATACACAAGTGAACTGCGTATAGTCTTGTTAGAAAGTGTTTTTTGAAAGTACGTACACAGGGGTATACAGCATATGCTGTAAGCCCCCCGAAAATAAAAGTAAACTGCATATAGTCTTGTTAGAAAGTGCTTTTTGTAAGTACACACCCAGGGGTATATAGCGTACGCTTTTAGGCCACAATATGCACTGTAAACTGCGTACAGTCAAGTTACAGAGTATGCATCAACAGGACACACCCAGGGGTATATAGTGTTCCTTTTAACCCCCCCCCCAAAAAAAAAAATTAAAACCGATAAATGATAGGAGTTCTGTTATTTCCTATCTACTCTCTGTACACCAGTAACAGTATACTGCATAAAACCAGTAACAGTATGCAGTATACAGCCAGGATGCTTGTGAATGGTTGGTGCGCACTACTGCTCCCTGCCAGCCAAACTGCTGTTGCACAAAAGAGGACTTGTAGTCCAAAAAAGGACTGATGGGTTCTTGTACACTGGATCGCTGCTAAATGCAACCTCCAACCTTTATTGTCACTCTCCCTGATTAGCAGCAGCTATGTCCCTGAACTAATCCAGCCTGCATGTGAGGCGAGCATCAGGCGACCTGAGTTTTTATGCTCGTAGGTCACCTGTTTCAGCCAGCCAGTCACTGCTATAGATGTGCACAGGGTTGGCACGTCATAGCAGGAGGTGCCAAAGCCTTCCCTGCATGTTTATTGGCTACAAAAAGGCGTTAAACATGTGGGGAGGAGAGGGTGAAAATTTCTCGAGCACCTCGTGGTACTCGATCGAGTAACGAGTACTCTTGAGTAAGCTAATGATCAAACGAGCATGCTCGCTCATCTTTATAATAAACTATAATTTTTTTTTTTTTTTAGCCTCTTACTCTTAATAAAACTAAAAAAGGTAAAAAATTCTATGAAGAACGATATTAAAAAATAGCCCTACATGACATAAAAAAAATACAGTATAAATAATTATGGTAGCCATAAAGAAATAGATCTGTAAAACCACCACATGAGTAAAAAGTGTCTGGTCCTGTTGGATCAAAACAGCCTAGTCCTTAGCCTCCTACCCTCTAGCAATATGTTTTCTTGCGAATCGAGAGCGAGTAAAAAGGCATGATTATGAAACCAATGATTTTCAATGGTTTCATACTCACTTGCTTTCACTGAAGCCTCACCGTGCTTAGAAAGCAGCACCAGCCCCATTGAAAACATAGGGAGTATATCGCGCTCCCCTGACACAGCTTTGACAGCTGTTGCGTCCCACTGGGAGTGCAACCTCCAAAACAAAGAAAAAGGCACAACTGTGCAAAGGAACATAAAACTACGTGGAGTTCTCTCCCTATAAACCCCTAACCCGGTAGGGGGCCCTGCCTACTTAGCGAGCCGATCGCTCTGATAGGTACGAGCCCGCACTCGTGCCTGGGCCACTGACAAGTCCCTACCCGGGAGCCCTGGCACCAAAGAAAGGGAAAACAAATAACCAAATAAAGCAGAAAAGGACTTAGCTAGAATAGAGGAGCTCCAGCCAGGATGTGTTCCTCTATCACTGTCCAGTGGCAACTGAAGCATTGACAAGCACAGGGGTCAATGCTAGCACAGTTTAAATAGTAGCTGAGCTAGTCAGCACCAGGTGCTGACTGACATCACTCCTGCAACTACCACACCCCTCAGCTCCAGGAGAAGGAAGGGCACACCCAAAACCTGGTCTGGCTTGCAAGCAAGGTGCAGGCCTCAGAACGGCTGCAACAACAGCTATGGCAGAGGATTCCTCTATCCCTGCTGCAGCTGTGGAAGAGGTCCAAGATGCTATCCCATTGTTTTCAGTGGGACCGGCGCTGCTGCCACACATTGAAAGCAATAGGTAGCAGGCAACCACCGCAGCGATGATTTCTGGGGAAGGACTTGAAACGTAAGTCCTTCCCTGAAAATCAGCCCTAGCTGTAAAAAAGTCAGCTAATCCGAGGCAGTACTTTCTGGAGGTGGGACTTTTTCAATTCCCGGCCTCCAGAAGACAACTGCCAGGCCAGAGAGAAGAACAGGCAGCTCTTCTAGGTGAGTAAAAAATGTTTTTTTTCTTACTTATATTTAAAGCCCTTCCCCGAAAATCATTGCTGTGGTGGTTGCCTGCAACGCATTGCTTTCAATAGGGCAGCAGCAGCACTTGCCCTATTGAAAGCAATGGGATAGCATTGTGGACCTCTGCCACAACTATGAAAATAATATCTCCTGGAACTTCATTCTTCAACATAATAAAAAGTTTCCGACACTTTTGGATACATGTATGCAACTATCTACTCTTTTCCGTACTGTATGCTCTATTGCGACATATGGATATCATAAAGCTGGGTTCCCCATACAGGACCTCTCTTTATGGGCCAGAATGTACTGTTTGTGGTAGCAGGAGCAGTTCCCAGCAGGATCAATTGATTGCCCTAATGGACACATTTGAAATGGGGTCTTCTGAAAAGACGACCCCTTATGTGGCATATCTTCTTTTTTCCCATTAATAGGACAGCCTTTATTTACACATTGTGGTTATGTTGCAAAATGATTGCAACATGTGAAGAAACCCTAGGAAACACCAGCAACTAAGAATTTATCAACCGGGTAGCAACCTGACAACTCTGATGCTTTGTCTGCCAAAGTAGAAATAGCCCAGCAGGCTGTGTCATTAAAGTGAATGTGCTATGGCAGCTACAGTATTAGATAGAGGGGGTGAAAAAATTCTGTTATTTGTTTCAGTTCTTTTGTGTCTGATGTAATAGTGTTGCCATTTCAACAGAATCATAGCCAAATAATACTACAGCTAATAATGGTTTATTATTTTATAAAGATGGGTATTAGGATCGTCCATAACATTTTATATAATTTCACAAAAATTCGAATAGCTACTGACTTCATACACTTTCTTAGAACATATGATGTTCAAATACATCACTAATTAGGAAGGGGTTAAAGATTAAAAAAAATAAATAAGTGAAATTTTAAATACTGTACAATCAGAGAAGAAAATTAGAGTATGTCAGGTTTCATCCTTTCAATTGAATTCAAATTTAAAAGGGCACTAACTTTTCAAAAAACGTATGCTCATGGTATAGCCTGTGTGTGTAATCTTGTAATATACTTTAATTAAAAATTGTATTGTTTCCCACTGTAATTTAAATTTGAAGTGGCTGCCACTAGAGTTTTCCCTTTCAGACTCCCTGCTATCCACTGTCTGTAGTTAGGTGTTGAGTTTCTGTAGTTACTGGGATGTTTCTTAGCTGTCGAGGAGGAGCTACCTTCAAAGTGCTTCCTGCACTCACAGGCTGACAGATTTGCAGATATGGTGTCTGCATTCTCCACAGTCTGCCTCTTCTACTGTTACAATCTTTGTGTGTATACATGTAACTTTCGGTTTACTAACCATTTGGCCAAAATATCTCTACAATTGTCCTGGGAAAGCAGAAGGGTGGGCATTCAGATACTGCCTCCCTGCTAATTGGACCAAAGACAGAGCAACACAGCACTGGAAGTGAGGGAAAGGAAGTACAGGACAGTGAACTCCTGGCTTTTGACACACCCTCTGTCTGAAAATAGATTGCAAACATGGCAGCAGAAAAATGAGGAAGACCTCCTAAAAATCAGAATTTAAAAACATGAAACAGGCTGCAAATCATGACAAATGAGAGGGGAACATAACTTGCATTTATATTTTAGAAACTTTTTGAAAACTCAGGCTGCACTTTAAGCCACTGATGAATAGAATGTTTGCTGCATTTATGTAAAAATAAAGTAGCTAATCCCTACAAGCGGGTGTTCTGAGCCTATGAAATATCACCTTCTGCTGCTTCAAGATACTGCAGCTGCATCCCCCTCCTCATTATTTTCTATCTGCTGTTTATATAACCTTAATTTTTTTTGTGGATTTCAGATTTCTGAACACTATAGAGGGCCCAAAGGCAAAGAAAACAGGACTACAACCTGTAGGGAGGTGAGAAAGATGCCACTTTCACTAAATAAGATATTTTAACTTTTGTGTATTTACATGAACTACTCATTATAAAAAAGTAAGAGCACAACAAGAAAAAAAAACACATTCCTAGACCCAGTGGCACCAAGGAACATTATGAAGCAAATTCCTAAACCACTAGTGTATAGAAACGTAAAATTGCATGAAAACTAATTATGAAATAATGGCACCCTGCTATTGATAACAGTAGTTTGGTTAAGAGAAAATGTTTCTACTTTTCTACAGTTTTCTTGAAAAATGCTCATACTATATCGCAACATTTAGCTCCATAAAACATACAAAAATAAAACTCATTTTATTTGGAACTTGAGAGCAAAAGAATAATCAAGACTCTATGATGATAAATTAGGTTACATGAAGTAAATGAAATATTACGAATGTGAAACATGTTTATGAATGCTAAAGTAGCCCATTCCTCTAGGCAAAGATAAAAATAGAAATATATTAAGTTAAAGTGGCATGATGAACCCAGAATTTATGAATCCGAAGCATCCTGCGAGTTCTGGTAAAGCATCTTACCTTGCATAATACTTAGAACTTCATATAGATGTTTATAGATGTGTATGACTGATTCAATTATTCAAAATGATGTTCAGAATATTTTTGTATTACATATTTTTTATTGATTTTTCAGGAGATTTTTTTAACCCCTTGAGGCCTTAGTCAGACGGGCGTTTTTAGCCGCGATTTGCGCATGCGCATGCGTCCGGCGATTTTTTAAAACCATTGCTTTGCAATGGTATCGGACACATGAGCGCTTTTTATGCGCTCGTCCGATAAATTATAGAACAAAAAATCGCAGATCGCACCTATCTGCGATCTGCAATTCCTGTTCTCTTCTGTATATGCGCTCAATGGGGCCGGCGGCAGCAGCGCCGACCCCATTGAGAACATATAGAAGACAAATCATTCTTCTCTGCCACAGCTGTAACAGCTGTGGCAGAGAAGAACGATGTTTTCCCATTGAATTCAATGGAGCGGCAATACAGCCGCTCCATTGAAAGCAATGGGCTGCCGGCGTGCGCGGGGTGAATTGTCGGGAAGGGGTTAAATATATAAGCTTTATTGTCGGGAAGGGGTTAAATATACAACCTTTCCGCTGCAGCCGGAGTCCAGCCGCGGCCGCTGTCAGTTCTCCTGAACTGCTTCTTGGCACTATTCAGCCGGCGGGGCTTTAAAATCCCCGCCTGCTGAATGATCTGCCTCTGATTGGTCACAGCCCTGACCAATCAGAGGCTGAAAACACTCACACACCCATTCATGAATTCATGAATGGGTGAGTGACTGCTGCCTCTCAGCGCTGAGCCAATCAGGGGCAGGTCTGACTCACATCCATTCATGAATTCATGAATGGGTGTCAGTGAGGCATGCCTCTGATTGGCTCAGCGCTGAGCCAATCAGGGGGCAGGTCTGACTCACACCCCCTTCACACCCACTGCAGGACGGCCACGCGGAGCTCCGGCTGCCGGGAGAAGGTGAGTATACAACTTTTTTTTATTCTAACACATTTTAGGATGGATTGCAGGGAAGGGCTTATATATTTAAAATGGTAAGAATATTAAAATAAACATTTCTAAACATTCTTTAATGATAATATATAACTTATTTTAATTATTTAAATATAATTACTAGAGATGAGCGAGTATACTCGCTAAAGGCAATTGCTCGAGAGAGAGAGAGAGAGCATTGCCTTTAGCGAGTACCTGCCCGCTCGAGACTGAAGGTTCGGGTGCCAGCGGCGGGCAGGGAGCTGCGGGGGAGAGTGGGGAGGAACGGAGGGGAGATCTCTCTCTCCCTCTCTCCCTTCCGCTCCCTCCTGCTGACTGCCGCTACTCACCGCTCCCCTGCGTTGGCACCCGAACCTTCAGTCTTGAGCGGGCAGGTACTCGCTAAAGGCAATGCTCGCTCGAGCAATTGCCTTTAGCGAGTATACTTGCTCATCTCTAATAATTACTAATTATATATTTATTGAGTAACAACATTTTCGCAGAGGATACATTTTGTTGTAGTTACGGCGTCTTCATCGCACCCGGGTTTACTACAATTCGCACAACATTTTCTCGTTTTTCTGCATTTTCTCATAGTATGTTTATACAAACACGGCAAGAACCAACCACAACTTTTCGACCAGTTTGATCTAACTGTGACTGAGATGTCGAAGGTAGTGAAACCATGGAAATCGATCGGCCAAGAATGCTCTCAACTGCCAATTTGGTTTCATAATTTCTGATAACTTGCTGATTTTCAGAACGATCTTCAATTGTGTGGCATCATTTTTGGTGTTAAGAATCCCTGTTTTAGGCCGGCTTCACACGAGCGTGACGGGCTCCGCCGCGGAATATTCCGCTGCGAAGCCCGTCATGGCGCCTCCCAGAGACCCCATACTGACCAGCGGAAGATAGCGTGAAGACGCTTCCCCGCCCACCGCCGCCGCGTCATGTGACACGCCCACCGCGTCACATGACGCGGCCGGCCATGTCACGTGACGCGCCGGCCGCGTCATATGACGCGGCGGCGGTAGGCGGGAAAGCGTTTTCACGCTATCTTCCGCTGTGTTACAGCGGGAGATAGCCTGAACGGACGGCTTCCATTGACTGCAATGGAAGCCGTCAGCGCGTACACCCGCGGCAAATAGAGCATGCCGCGGGTGAGGACGGGAGATTTCACGGTGCGGAATTCCGCGGTGGAATTCCGCATCGTGAGCATTGTGCTATTAGGTTCAATAGAACCTAATATCAGCGGGCAACGCAGCGGATTTTCGCCGCGAATTACGCGGCGTAAATCCGTTCGTGGGAAGGAGGCCTTAAGTAGATATACATTGAAGGGACGAGTCCTTATCTGGGCTCTCTTCTAAACAATTTCTATCTTTATCTGGCACTAATTGCGAATTGCATCTGTCTTCATATTCAGAAAATAATTTATGATTTCAATCTATTCACTGCTAGTCTAATAATTACTCTTATTATAGCCCTATAATTTGATATGTTGTTGAAATGCTAAGCGTTAAAGGAGATGTCCCGCGCCGAAACGGGTTTTTTTTTTTTTAAACCCCCCCCCCCGTTCGGCGCGAGACAACCCCGATGCAGGGGTTAAAAAAACCACCCGCACAGCGCTTACCTGAATCCCGGCGGTCCGGCGTCTTCATACTCACCTGCTGAAGATGGCCGCCGGGATCCTCTGTCTTCATGGACCGCAGGGCTTCTGTGCGGTCCATTGCCGATTCCAGCCTCCTGATTGGCTGGAATCGGCACGTGACGGGGCGGAGCTACACGGAGCTACACGGAGCCCCATAGAGAAGAGGAGAAGACCCGGACTGCGCAAGCGCGGCTAATTTGGCCATCGGAGGGCGAAAATTAGTCGGCTCCATGGAAACGAGGACGCTAGCAACGGAGCAGGTAAGTATAAAACTTTTTATAACTTCTGTATGGCTCATAATTAATGCACAATGTACATTACAAAGTGCATTATTATGGCCATACAGAAGTGTATAGACCCACTTGCTGCCTCGGGACAACCCCTTTAAGAAACCATGCAAACAATCATAATATATACTTATGCATATAGAGTATGACACTTTGTCCTGCCCTTCATGCAGGATTAGCATCTTGCTGCATGTAGTTTTCTGTTGCATAAAACCTCAAAAAGTTCATATCGGTTTCTTTAACTGATGCACTATTTAAAGAAAAAGGTAAGGGTCTATATGCTTTTACATTGTGTGCAGCCCATGTATTTCCAACTAGTTGAATAACCTGTGACAGTCCTTATCTGTACTTTCATTGCCTTTAATCGGTTACCATAGTCACACAGATGACACCCTGACAGCAGAACCACGGCGGAGCTCGGAATATCACACCTCTTTCTTTGAAGCAAACACTCTATATATTTGTCTTCTAAGTTATTTTAGATCCACAACAGTTCTGTTAATAGTTTACTCTGCTCCAAGTAAAGCTGGTTTACAATGCTGGGAGATTTGCACGCTTTTTGGATTACTGTTTAAGACCAAAAACAAATGTTAAGGATATGTCTCATACTCCTAAGGAATACATTACAAATTATTCTGCACATACTATAGATCATTATCTATTTATCCTTTCAGAGCTTCGCCTACTCATGAACTCGATGCATCGTGACTACATAAGGCACATCAAATACAACAGCACTAAATGTGGTACATCATTTTCCTATTAAAGCTTCTCTATTGTGTCTAGCACCTCCACAAAGTGCCTTGCCATACCAGTACATACATAGCATTAACCCCCCCGCGCATAAGTGGTACACCATGTTAAGCGCCACATTACGAATATATATATCAGCACCTAATCCCTAGTCCCTTCCGTCACAGTCCATAAAGTCTGTCAAGTGCACTCCCACTTAGTCACTGTAGACCGGCTTCACATATATAGCAGCTTTTAATATTCCAGATCCATTTCACCATCATTTATTTCAGAACCTAGTTCCTGCAGGAAGAGGGCTGCCTTTTCCTTCCTTGCTTTTTTATTCAGCCCTCTGGGTTCACCAACTTCACCCCCCAATGTCAAGACCCTTTCATTGTCTCATAACTGCGTAGCTCCCTTCAGCATAGGGACAGCGCTCTGGTCAAAGTTCTAAAATGGCTTCCACCACATGATTTCAGGCCTCCCTTATCCCTTATGGGTGCTGCAGAGCATATACTGCTTCCATGTGATCTCTGCAGCACCTTTCTGCTACTGTGAGAACAGACCTGCTAGTTACCTTGCAGGACCTGGCACAGTAGGAGGGTTTAGCTCTGCTGTTATGTCCCCACAACACTAGGGCACCAAGCCTTAGCAGGGACGCAAGACGGTGTTCACACAAACACCAAAAGCACACACCAAATGCATACTGAACACCACGGTAGGACTGCAAACTTGTCTCACGGGCAGACATAATATATCTCTACTAGAGATGAGCGAACGTACTCGTCCGAGCTTGATATTCGTGCGAATATTAGGGTGTTCGGGATGCTCGTTACTCGTAACGAGTACCACGCTGTGTTCCGGTTACTTTCAGTTTCCTCTCTGAGACGTTAGCGCGCTTTTCTGGCCAATTGAAAGACAGGGAAGGCATTACAACTTCCCCCTGTGACGTTCAAGCCCTATACCACCCCCCTGCAGTGAGTGGCTGGGAAGATCAGATGTCACCCGAGTATAAAAGTCGGCCCCTCCTGCGGCTCGCCACACATGCCTTGTGAGTTAGCTAGCAGTGTTTTTTTTTTTCTTCTCAAAATCGGCAGTGCAGAGCATTGCACCCGGCATTAGGGACAGAAGTGGTGCATAGGCAGGGAGAGTGTTAGGAGTGAGTGTAGCCTTCAAGAACCTCAACGGTCCTTTCTAGGGCCAAATTTAAGCGTGTGCAGTACTGTGCTGGCTGCTGTTAGCAGTGTTGCATTTTTTTTTCTTCTAAAAATCGTCTGTGCAGAGCATTGCACCCTCCATTGATACTACAGGGACAGAATTGTGTAGGCAGGGCCACGACACAGTTATTGTTCATTGAATATACGCAGTGGGGTCTTCCCTTTGCTAAAAAGGACAAAAAATTATATTTGGCCTGCCTGTGTCAGTCCTAAGGTCTCCGTGTACGTGTGTGCTGCGTGGACAACGTACAAAAATCAGACGCAACCAGCTACGGTTTACTGCAGGCTTGCGCCATTGTCTTTCCTGACTGGCAAATACCTGCTCTGCTAGAGTTAATAACTCTGCTACACTATAGTTGTGTGACACTTTTTGAGGGCCACACCACAGATATTAAACTTCTTGTTCATTGAATATACGCAGTGGGGTCTTCCCTTTGCTAAAAAGGACAAAAAATTATATTTGGCCTGCCTGTGTCAGTCCTAAGGTCTCCGTGTACGTGTGTGCTGCGTGGACAACGTACAAAAATCAGACGCAACCAGCTACGGTTTACTGCAGGCTTGCGCCATTGTCTTTCCTGACTGGCAAATACCTGCTCTGCTAGAGTTAATAACTCTGCTACACTATAGTTGTGTGACACTTTTTGAGGGCCACACCACAGATATTAAACTTCTTGTTCATTGAATATACGCAGTGGGGTCTTCCCTTTGCTAAAAAGGACAAAAAATTATATTTGGCCTGCCTGTGTCAGTCCTAAGGTCTCCGTGTACGTGTGTGCTGCGTGGACAACGTACAAAAATCAGACGCAACCAGCTACGGTTTACTGCAGGCTTGCGCCATTGTCTTTCCTGACTGGCAAATACCTGCTCTGCTAGAGTTAATAACTCTGCTACACTAAAGTTGTGTGACACCTTTTCAGGGCCACACCACAGTTATTAAACGTATTGTTCATTGAATATACGCAGTGGGGCCTTCCCTTTGCAAAAAAGCGAAAAAAATATATTTGGCCTGCAGGCTTGCGCCAATTTATTTCCTGCCTGGGAAATCAAATCACTGGTAATACAGCATGCTGAGGGGTAGGGGTAGGCCTAGAGGACGTGGACGCGGCCGAGGACGCGGAGGGCCAAGTGAGGGTGTGGGCACAGGCCGAGCCAGTGCGGTGGCCAGGGGTAGAGGCAGGGCCAGACCGAATAATCCACTAACTGTTTCCCAAAGCGCCCCCTCGCGCCATGCCACCCTGCACAGGTCAAGGTGCTCTACGGTGTGGCAGTTTTTCACAGAGACGCCTGACGACCGACGAACAGTGGTGTGCAACCTTTGTCGCGCCAAGATCAGCTGGGGAGGCACCACCAACAGCATGCGCAGGCATATGATGGCCAAGCACCCCACAAGGTGGGACGATGCCCGTTCACCGCCTCCGGTTTGCACCACTGCCTCTCCCCCTGTGCCCCAACCTGCCACTGAGATCCAACCCCCCTCTGAGGACACAGGCACTACCGTCTCCTGGCCTGCACCCACACCCTCACCTCCGCTGTCCTCGGCCCCATCCAGCAATGTCTCTCAGCGCAGCGTCCAGACGTCGCTAGTGCCACAGTTTGAGCGCAAGCGCAAGTACGACGCCACGCACCCGCACGCTCAAGCGTTAAACGTGCACATTGCAAAATTGATCAGCCTAGAGATGCTGCCGTATAGGCTTGTGGAAACGGAGGCTTTCAAAAGCATGATGGCGGTGGCTGCCCCGCGCTACTCGGTTCCCAGTCGCCACTACTTTTCCCGATGTGCCGTCCCAGGCCTGCACGACCACGTCTCCCGCAACATTGTACGCGCCCTCACCAACGCGGTTACTCCCAAGGTCCACTTAACAACGGACACGTGGACAAGCACAGGCGGGCAGGGCCACTATATCTCCCTGACGGCACATTGGGTGAATTTAGTGGAGGCTGGGACAGAGTCAGAGCCTGGGACCGCTCACGTCCTACCCACCCCCAGAATTGCGGGCCACAGCTCGGTGGTGGTATCTGCGGCGGTGTATGCTTCCTCCACTAAAGCACCTTCCTCCTCCTCCAACGCAACCTCTGTCTCGCAATCAAGATGTGTCAGCAGCACGTCGCCAGCAGTCGGTGTCACGCGGCGTGGCAGCACAGCGGTGGGCAAGCGTCAGCAGGCCGTGCTGAAACTACTCAGCTTAGGAGAGAAGAGGCACACGGCCCACGAACTGCTGCAGGGTCTGACAGAGCAGACCGACCACTGGCTTGCGCCGCTGAGCCTCCAACCGGGCATGGTCGTGTGTGACAACGGCCGTAAGCTGGTGGCGGCTCTGCAACTCGGCAGCCTCACGCACGTGCCATGCCTGGCCCATGTGTTTAATTTGGTGGTTCAGCGCTTTCTGAAAAGCTACCCCCACTTGTCATACCTGCTCGGAAAGGTGCGCCAGCTCTGCGCACATTTCCGCAAATCCCACACGCACGCTGCCACCCTGCGGACACTGCAACATAGGTTTAATCTGCCAGTGCACCGACTGCTGTGCGACGTGCCCACACAGTGGAACTCTACGCTCCACATGTTGGCCAGACTCTATGAGCAGCGTAGAGCTATAGTGGAATACCAACTTCAACTTGCGCGGCGCAGTGGGAGTCAGCCTCCTGAATTATTTACAGAAGAGTGGCCCTGGTTGGCAGCCATCTGTCAGGTCCTTGGAACATTTGAGGAGTCTACCCAGGTGGTGAGCGGCGATGCTGCAATCATTAGCGTCACCATTCCTCTGCTATGCATCTTGAGAAGTTCCCTGCAAAGCATAAAGGCAGACGCTTTGCGCTCGGAAACAGAGCCGGGGGAAGACAGTATGTCGCTGGATAGTCAGAGCACCCGCC
Organism: Eleutherodactylus coqui; assembly: GCF_035609145.1. NCBI lineage: Eukaryota > Metazoa > Chordata > Amphibia > Anura > Eleutherodactylidae > Eleutherodactylus > Eleutherodactylus coqui. Next base: position 102,244,419 of record NC_089838.1, on the reverse strand, counting down.
TGTCTATATCTCAGCGCGTTGAGGAGAAGGAGGAGGAGCATGAGGAGGATGAGGAGGAGGGGGAAGAGACAGCTTGGCCCACTGCTGAGTGTACAGATGCTGCTGGGCTGTCATCCTTTCAGCGTGTATGGCCTGAGGAGGAGGAAGAGGAGGAGGAGGAGGATCCTGAAAGTGATCTTCCTAGTGAGGACAGCCATGTGTTGCGTACAGGTACTCTGGCACACATGGCGGACTTCATGTTAGGATGCCTTTCTCGTGACCCTCGCATTACACGCATTCTGGCCACTACAGATTACTGGGTGTACACATTGCTCGACCCACGGTATAAGGAGAACTTTTCCACTCTGATTCCCGAAGAGGAAAGGGGTTCGAGAGTGATGCTATACCACAGGGCGCTGGTGGACAAACTGATGGTAAACTTCCCATCCGACAGCGCTAGTGGCAGAAGGCGCAGTTCCGAGGGCCAGGTAGCAGGGGAGGCGCAGAGATCAGGCAGCATGTACAGCGCAGGCAGGGGAACATTCTCCAAGGCCTTTGCCAGCATTATGGCTCCCCAGCAAGACTGTGTCACCGCTCCCCAGTCAAGGCTGAGTCGGCGGGAGCACTGTAAAAGGATGGTGAGGGAGTACGTAGCCGATCGCACGACCGTCCTCCGTGACGCCTCTGCCCCCTACAACTACTGGGTATCGAAGCTGGACACGTGGCCTGAACTCGCGCTGTATGCCCTGGAGGTGCTTGCTTGTCCTGCGGCTAGCGTCTTGTCAGAGAGGGTGTTTAGTGCGGCTGGGGGAATCATCACGGATAAGCGTACCCACCTGTCAACCGATAGTGCCGACAGGCTTACACTCATCAAGATGAACAAAGCCTGGATTTCCCCAGACTTCTCTTCTCCACCAGCGCACAGCAGCGATACGTAAGCAATACGTAGGCTGCACCCGCGGATGGAAGCTACGTTCTCTCTCACCATCCAAAACGGGGACATTTCTGCTTCATCAATCTGTGTCCAATATTCCTCCTCCTCCTCCTCCTGAAACCTCACGTAATCACACTGAACGGGCAATTTTTCTTAGGGCCACAAGGCTCACTCATATAATTTTTCTAAACAATTTTAATATGTTTCAATGCTCTTAAAAGCGTTGAAACTTTAACTTGAACCAATTTTTCGTTAAACTGGGCTGCCTCCAGGCCTAGTTACCACTTAAGCCACATTAACCAAAGCGATTAATGGGTTTCACCTGCCCTCTTGGTTGGACATGGCCAATTTTTTGGATGTACATTAGTACTGTTGATACAGCAATTTTTGTGGGCCCTCGCCTACAGTGTAATCAAATGAATTTTTAGCCCACCTGCATTACAGCTGATGTTACATCCGCTGTGTTGGGCAATGCAATGGGATATTTTTATGTACCGCCGGTGGGTTCCAGGGGATCCACCCATGCTGTAGGTGCACACGGAGTTTAACCTACATCTGTCCACTTGTAAAGAACCCCAGTCTGACTGGGGCATGCAGTGTGGGCCGAAGCCCACCTGTATTAAGCACGACATTACTACCTCAGCTGTGTTGGGCAATGCAATGGGATATTTCTATGTACCGCCGGTGGCTTCCTGGCACCCACCCATGCTGTGGGTCCACAGGGAATTATAAATGCATCTGTTTCCACTTGTAAAGAACCCCAGTCTGACTGGGGCATGCAGTGTGGGCCGAAGCCCACCTGTATTAAGCACGACATTACTACCTCAGCTGTGTTGGGCAATGCAATGGGATATTTCTATGTACCGCCGGTGGCTTCCTGGCACCCACCCATGCTGTGGGTCCACAGGGAATTATAAATGCATCTGTTTCCACTTGTAAAGAACCCCAGTCTGACTGGGGCATGCAGTGTGGGCCGAAGCCCACCTGCATTAAGCACGACATTACTACCTCAGCTGTGTTGGGCAATGCAATGGGATATTTCTATGTACCGCCGGTGGCTTCCTGGCACCCACCCATGCTGTGGGTCCACAGGGAATTATAAATGCATCTGTTTCCACTTGTAAAGAACCCCAGTCTGACTGGGGCATGCAGTGTGGGCCGAAGCCCACCTGCATTAAACATGACATTACTACCTCAGCTGTGATGGGCAATGCAATGGGATATTTTTATGTTCCGCCGGTGGGTTCCAGGGAGCCACCCATGCTGTCGGTCCACAGGGACTTCACAATAGGGAGTTGTACCTGCCTGTGTCTATGAATTAAAAACCGCGGTCTGACTGGGGCATGCAGACACCTTGACAGAATGAATAGTGTGTGGCACATAGGTTCCCCATTGCTATGCCCACGTGTGCAGCTCCTGATGGCGGTGGCACAGGATTCTATTTCTCATTGCTTCTGTACAGCATTGTGGACTATCGCCCCGCCCCTTTTAAAGAGGGTCGCTGCCTAGCCGTGCCAACCCTCTGCAGTGTGTGCCTGCGGTTCCTCCTCATGGCAGACGCACTTCTAAATGGACATGAGTGTGGCGTGACATGAGGGCAGCTGAAGGCTGCGCAGAGACACTTTGGTGTGCGCTGTGGGGGGGGAGGGGGGGCGGTTGGGCAGCATGTAAGCCAGGAGAAGTGGCAGTGGAGTGTCATGCAGGCAGTGATTGTGCTTTGTTGGGGGTAGTGTGGTGCTTAGCTAAGGTATGCCATGCTAATGAGGGCTTTTCAGAAGTAAAATTTTTTGGGAGGGGGGGCCCACTCTTGCTGCTATTGTGGCTTAATAGTGGGACCTGTGAACTTGAGATGCAGCCCAACATGTAGCCCCTCGCCTGCCCTGTCCATTGCTGTGTCGTTCCCATCACTTTCTTGAATTGCCCAGATTTTCACACAAGGAAACCTTAGCGAGCATCGGCGAAATACAAAAATGCTCGGGTCGCCCATTGACTTCAATGGGGTTCGTTATTCGAAACGAACCCTCGAGCATCGCGAAAAGTTCGTTCCGAGTAACGAGCACCCGAGCATTTTGGTGCTCGCTCATCTCTAATCTCTACTCTAAAGGGACAACCACCATGTGCAAACTTGCCTGCAAGCAGGGCGATCATCCCGATAAGGACGACTCTGTGCTGGAGCCTAGGGACCTACCTATCCCTGGATGGCAAACGATCTACAGTGGGACAGGACACAGCTCACACCAACTCACAGAACAGGACTGTTCCCACCTGGTATCTGGAAACCTCCACAGACACTGAACAAGACACTGTTTACACCAACACCCCAGGGACTTGCACACAAGATAGAACTGGACTGTTCATATACCTTGTCAGGCACCTGCACAGACCTAATGAACACAAAACTTTTCATACACATGTCCGGCCACTTGCACAGACACACACCACACATCATTCATACATGCAAATTTGTAGGGTGACAGAGAGACCCAACACAGAAACCCCACTCAGAGCTCACATGCAAACAGATAACCCATAGCTAGCGCAAGTGTCCTCACACCAAGGGGAAAGAGTCAGACACTGTACTGACATACAGGGAACAGTGTCAGTGTCAAGAAATAAAGGTGACACATTCCCCTTTATTAAGGCTTGATGAGTAGGGCGTTATTCATATGACAATGCATATGCAGCTATTTAGATGCATCTAAAAATCAAGCAAAATTTGTGACCATCTGAAGCATTGGATTCCGATGTATTCATTCAGATGAATGATATTTACCCATGTATAAAAACACGCTGGCAAAAATAGGACATCAGCGGACGTTTTTGGTTGCCGATTTTATATACTGCGTCCAAAGATAGGTCTTGCCCTATTCTTGGCCGAGATACGCTAGAAGCTCACATAGACTTCTATGCAAGCTGAAAACAAAGGGAGGGGGTTTAGCTGCATCCAATGCTGGGCAAAAAAAGCTGGCTCAATTTAACCATTAGCAGTCATTCCGAGGTTTTCTGCCGATCGAGGGTTTTTTCTCGTTGCAGCGTATTTTTTTGCTGATACACTGCAACTGCCCACGTGAAGGGCAGAAAATACACTGCTAAAGATCGGTACTTGATCATGGCTATTCTTCATTCAAGTGATTTTTCATCATGTACGGCCAAACTTAAAAATGCATACACTCATTTTAAAGAGGCCTAACGCTTGACTATCTAGGGCTTTGTGTTTAATAAAGCGATTGACTAAACAGTACGTAATGCCGCTTGTTGGTGAGTACCTTCAAAGCCCTCGTCATTAGATGTAAAAATTGCGTACATTTGCTTTTTAGATTCCACTAGACTCTTGTAAAACACAATTAAGGCAATAAAATCAATATCTGGGTTGATTACAGATAAATTAAGCAGAATGTGCTTCCAGTCAGATTAATCTTCTATTTGTCATCAAGCGGTCCTGGCTTTTGAACAATTAATCCATCATTCTGTTTTCATACCTCTCTTGTCTATTGATTTGAATATCTATCATTTCATGTTAATGCGCCATACTCGGTCATCTAAAGTCACAAATGGTAGCTTCATTTGCATTTTGTGCAGCCATTAATTATTTGTTTTGCTTATTATTATAATTGATTAGCCGCTTTATATGTTCCTTAAGAGCGGACATTTTTACTTTCCATGCAGCCTTTTTTGCATGAGATAATTTGAGTTTTAATATCCACAGTCTCACTTATAATTCATTCATTAATATGTTGGTATTAAATAAACAATAGTAATAGAATTACTAGTGATATATCATAGCTTCATAGATGTTACCAGGCTGCGACATACTGTATTTCAGTTGTGTTGTAATTAGAGATGAGCGAGCACCAAAATGCTCGGGTGCTCGTTACTCGAGTCGAACTTTCAGTGATGCTCGAGAGTTCGTTTCGAGTAACGAACCCCATTGAAGTCAATGGGTGACTCGAGCATTTTTGTATATCGCCGATGCTCGCTAAGGTTTTCATTTGTGAAAATCTGCAAAACACAAGAAAGTGATAGAAACGATCGTTCTCCTCTGCCACAGCTGTAACAGCTGTGGCAGAGAAGAACGATGTTAGCCCATTGAATTCAATGGAGCCGTCAATACAGCCGACTCCATTGAAAGCAATGGGCTGCCGGCGATCGCGGGATGAATTGTCGGAAAGGGGTTAAATATATAAGCCCTTCCCTGCAATTCATCCAGAAATGTGTAAAAATAAAAAATATATATATACTTACCTGGTCCCGGCAGAGCGATGTTAGCCCATTGAATTCAATGGAGCCGTCAATACAGCCGACTCCATTGAAAGCAATGGGCTGCCGGCGATCGCGGGATGAATTGTCGGGAAAGGGTTAAATATATAAGCCCTTCCCTGCAATTCATCCAGAAATGTGTAAAAATAAAAAATATATATATACTCACCTGGTGCCGACAGACGGAGTTCAGCGCGGCAGGCTGCAGTTCTCCTGAACTGCTCTGAACAGCTGTGAGTAGTATTCAGCAGCCGGGGATTTAAAATCCCCGCCTGCTGAATAAGATGCCTCTGATTGGTCACAGCCTGACCAATCAGAGGCCAGCCCTCACTCACACCCATTCATGAATTCATGAATGGGTGAGTGAGGGCTGCCTCTGATTGGCTCAGCGCAGGGACAGCTGAGAGCTGCCCCTGAGCCAATCAGAGGCAGCCCTCACTCACCCATTCATGAATTCATGAATGGGTGTGAGTGAGGGCTGGCCTCTGATTGGTCAGGCTGTGACCAATCAGAGGCATCTTATTCAGCAGGCGGGGATTTTAAATCCCCGGCTGCTGAATACTACTAACAGCTGTTCAGAGCAGTTCAGGAGAACTGCAGCCTGCCGCGCTGAACTCCGTCTGTCGGCACCAGGTGAGTATATATATATTTTTTATTTTTACACATTTCTGGATGAATTGCAGGGAAGGGCTTATATATTTAACCCTTTCCCGACAATTCATCCCGCGATCGCCGCCAGCCCATTGCTTTCAATGGAGTCGGCTGTATTGCGGCTCCATTGAATTCAATGGGCTAACATCGTTCTGCCGGGACAAGGTAAGTATATATATATTTTTTATTTTTACACATTTCTAGATGAATTGCAGGGAAGGGCTTATATATTTAAGTCCTTCCCGACAATTCATCCCGCGTACGCAGGCAGCCCATTGCTTTCAATGGAGTCGGCTGTATTGCCGGCTCCATTGAATTCAATGGTCAGTGCTCGTTTAATCAAGACGAGTATCGCGTGGTGCTCGTCTCGAGTAACGAGCATCTCGAGCACCCTAATACTCGAACGAGCATCAAGCTCGGACGAGTATGCTCGCTCATCTCTAGTTGTAATGCCTTAAGCCCTTAGTGACCAAGCCTGTTTGCGACTTAAAGGGGTTGTCCCGCGGCAGCAAGTGGGTCTATACACTTCTGTATGGCCATATTAATGCACTTTGTAATATACATTGTGCATTAATTATGAGCCATACAGAAGTTATAAAAAGTTTTTTACTTACCTGCTCCGTTGCTAGCGTCCTCGTCTCCATGGTGCCGACTAATTTTCGCCCTCCGATGGCCAAATTAGCCGCGCTTGCGCAGTCCTGGTCTTCTGCTCTCTTCAATGGAGCCGCTCGTGCAGAATGCAGGCTCCGTGTAGCTCCGCCCCGTCACGTGCCGATTCCAGCCAATCAGGAGGCTGGAATCGGCAATGGACCGCACAGAAGAGCTGCGGTCCACGGAGGAAGAGGATTCCGGCGGCCATCTTCACAGGTAAGTATAGAAGTCACCGGAGCGCGGGGATTAAGGTAAGCGCTCCGGTAAGCTTTCTGTACGTCCCTGCATCGGGGTTGTCTCGCGCCGAACGGGGGGGGGGGGGGTTGAAAAAAAAAAAAAACCGTTTCGGCGCGGGACAACCCCTTTAATGACCAGGCCAAATTTTGGAAATCTAACTTGTCACTTTAACATAGAATAACTCCGTAAAGGTTTTGCATATCCAGGTGATTCTGACATTGTTTTTTGCCACATGTTCTACTTCATTTAGGTGGCAAAAATAGACCAATAGAATTTGTGTATATTTATTAAAAGCGCCTTTCCTTTGACCTGATTTTAGAATACTAAGCTTTAGGTGTATAGCAGCATCATATTCCACATTGCTTTGCAATTGGGAAAGTAACAAACAAGTACTGTAAAATATTAAGTAATCAAAACAAATGAACAAAATATTAGAGCGGTCCGGACTATAAGAGTTTAGAATCTAAACAATATATTTTATTTCATACTGCAATTAATATTGCTGAATGATGAACAAGAAGCAAGAATCTAAATGATTTATTGGCCCATGTAAAGGGCCCTGAGGGCTTCAACAGACGGGCAGACTGCAAAGTAGAATCCATTGATTTCAGTGGGTTCTCTCACATTCAGTGTTTAGGTGCTATATTTTTGCGTGAGTGAAAGTATACATGACATCCTCTATTTTTGTGCACATTTGTGCTCTCAAGGCACCACAGGGGCCTATGGGGGGTGTGCAAATTTGCACCCCTTCTGCTTTGTGATGTTAATTGATAACACCGGGGACCCATCAGGCTGCCCAGCCAGTTGAATCATGGCACAGGTGTGTCTTGCGTAGATGTGACTAGGCCTTGGTAGTGTAGAAAAGTACAGTGGGCTAGAGTGCTCTCTTTATAGTGCAATTATGTCACACTTTCGCGAGGGTACTACACATAAGCTTGTCTGCAGGAGCCCTAAGGCCACTCTCACACATGCACTCAGTTAAACACCGCTCGAAACCACAGCATTTTCCATGATTTCGAGAAGCATTTTTAAATGCATGTCACAACATTCGACAACGCTTTTTAACACCACCCATCATTGTGATGGGTGATGAGGTGTATTTTAAAAAGCAAGAAAATAAAACAGACAGAGCTCAAAAATCGCCATGTTTGAGTGCAAGTCTGCGAGGCCCCATTGAAATCAATGGGAGTGTTGTACCACAATTAGCACGGTGCTTGGGACGTCGCACTAATCGCGGTAAAAAACAAACAGTGTGAGAGAGCAGCCCAAGTGTTGCCTGCTATTTATCAACTGAAAATAAGAAATAAATTAACCCCTGTATTCACTGCAGAATTCCTACAAGACTGTTTGTTTCCAGAAAACGCAGAAAATTCTACAGACTGACAAAAAGTGCCATCAGATTTACTCCAGTATGTTTTTAGATCACAGAAGGGGAAATATAGAAACATAAAAACTATCACAGAAAACGGCCATGTACTTACTCACTAAGAAATGCATATAGCTGCATCCTCTCACCATGCAGGTAGCAGACTACCAGATGAGGGAGCTAATTGCACCTGTGTGGGACACCGATGAGACAGCCACTCACACGAATGGACCATCTTCAAACTGTTGCAAAGTTAGAGGCATACAATTGTCTGAAGCCTCATACCAATATCCCTCCTTTACCAAACTTTACAGTAGGCGAGGTGCATTACACTATATTTCTTTCTTTGGGTATGCTCCATTTCCAAGTTCATCCATCAGACTATCAGATATTGAAAGATGAGTCATCATTCCTGATAATATGTTTCCATTGCTTTACACCCCTCCAGCTGACTCTTGGCATTGCACTTGGTGATTTTAGGATTGTATGCAGCTATTGAACCATGAAAACTAATTTCATGCAGCTTCTGAAACACAGTTCTTGTACTCACATCACTTCCAGCGGCAGTTTGGAAATCTATGGTGAGGAATACGAAAGGACAGAACATTTTTTTTATGTGCAATTTTTATCAGCACTCCTACTCTGTGAATTTTTGCTGCCTAGCATGGCTGAGCTGTTGTTACTCTTAGATGTATCTGCTTTACAGTAATAGTGCCTAAAGTTGCCTGGGGAAAAAGGTGGCATCCAATGATGGTGCAATGTTTAACCCTTTCCAATCCACTGTCTGACGTCTAAAGACATTATGACTTAAGGCTGTACAGCTCTGATGTTGGAAGATGCCTGTCGGGGTTCTCTTACTGTATATTGCCAGCCTCTCTGCTGTCGGAGCCTATCCAACGTGTCACCTCATGCAGTACTGGCTTTAGCCAGCATATAGCGCCGTTGTATAACAGCAGAAAAAGAGTAAGCCCCCTAGGAAAACCAGTATACTAATTGGATTGGAAAGGGTTAAAATATGCAAGAAAAGAAGTGGTCACCATTATGTAGTACAAATAGTGGCTGAAGACTTCTTCTTACATTGCGAATTTTGGTCAGGATAACACTGGATTATGGTGCTTTTGCATCCTTAGGGTTTAACAGATGGGCGTGATTTTGACCCATTATTTGGCCGTGACAATCACGGCTGCATAGCAGCACAAAACCACGGATTTTAATGGTTTTGTTTTTATCAGTGATATTTTCGTCCATTAATACTACGCCTGGAAAAAGATAGGACTTGCTATATCTTCCTGCTTTTTTTTTTAAAACTCGCGCGGAATAGCACAGAGTTTTAAAGGTAAACTTTTTTTTACCTCGTTCATGCACAACTACGCTCCATAGCGTAAAGTATTTGTGTGCATATCAGGAAACCTACATATTCACTGTGTATTCGCGCAATAAAACAATGAGCCATTTGGCGTTTTATGTGTGCATGTAAATATGTTGCCAAAAACCTGTAGAATGGCCAAAATACATAAGGAATAGGTGTTTTTCAGTCCGTGAATATGCAGCGTATTCACGGACCAAAATATACTCACGCCCATGTGAATAAACCCTATGGGTGGCTTCACACAAGCATATTCGCAAAATGCACTTGACAGTGCAACTTTTTTTCACTGTGAACATCGCGCTATCATGCACGGAGCTGCGCATTTTACTGTACTTTTCATACCGACAGGCACTATTCAAATGGGCGCAGGACACAGCCACGCACCGGTCTTTAAAGAGGGTATGTAGCCTAATTAGTCCCTGGTGTGTTCCTTCTTGCAGATCTCCTATTGCACCTTTGATGCGTAAATATGCACTAAAAAAGAGCATGCCGCATTTGTTTTTTTTACTAGCGCAAAAGCGAAAATGAGAATGAACCATTTGAAAACAATAGGAGCTATTTTCTGTGCATTGCACACGCCTATTCTCATACGCAAATATAAACGTCGGAAGCCGCCCTTGCAGTAGTGCAACTTTAGGAAGGCTTCAGACAACTGTATGCACAATTGCTCATGCTTCTGCACAATGTATTTGCAAAGTGAATGAGGTTTGATGAAGTAAATTTGCGTGTTTATTGGCGCATGCTACTGTACTTTTTGCGCATGCAGGGCCTGTTCACATGCGACAGCCCTCGCCATGATTTAAAAAGCTATTTAGCCTAATGATGTCCAGATGTGTTCTATTTTCCATGTAATTGCACAGTATTGCGGATTTGCGTGCATATTGAGTGTGGATTTGCTTATCTTCCATAGACTTCTGTGGGAGCCTTGGTGCTCCAATATGCAGGAATATACAACATGTCCTATTTTCTTTCATGTGTACAAAATACACGCACAAAACTCAGAGGAGAGGAAGAAACCATTGAAATCAATGGGCACTATTCTCTGCATATTGCGTGGGCAAATTTTGCGCATGCAGATGCACTTGCAAATACGGTTGTCTGAAGGAACCCTTACTCACTGAAGGTCAATAACCTGGCTTAGTAGTGCAGTAATGGATCCCATTCATTTCAATGAGAACTTTGGCTGCAATACCACAGCAGGCCACTGCAGAGTAAATGGAGCTGTCTGCAGAAATCAGCTCTGTGCACGCATTCACCAGTGCATATAACAGCTATTTGGCAGGGGTCATGGGCGCACCCCTGCTGATCTACTAGAGATGGCCTATTGGAGGATAGGCCATCAGTAGTTAAAAGCTGAACAATATTTTTAAATAGCTTTGTTGACTTATTTCAAAACATGGAAGAGAAGAAGAATAATTGTACAAGCACCCATTAACAACAGAGGAGGATATTGTGACTTTAAACAACGGTAACAAATTTCCTTTTTGTGTTTTGATAATTAATATGGAAACTAGCTTATTAAACATCCTCAGTATGCTCCTAATGCCCCTCTTGAAAAGATGCATCTTTTTTCTTCTTTGAGCTAATTTATATAAATCCCGTCTAGGTGACTCGATGTAATTGATGTGGTAGATTGTTGAAACATCAGAGCTCTTCCCAGCTACACAAATGGGTCATTTTATTATTCTGAAGAGATTTAGTCAAAGAAAACTCAAATGATACATCAATACTTAGGATTTAATTAATAGACTCAGTGCAAGCATTTTTAATTTGTGGAAAGGGTTGCTCTACTGTCCATCATTAATTACATCTGTAAGATGGGCTGGCAAACAAAATTCTCATTGATTAACCACATTAATTCAACCATCATCACTCTTGAAATATTCCATGTTTTTATGGGATTAGTATAATAGCAGCTATTAAACAATGGGATTCCATTTATCTCGGTTGGGTTGCTATTTAGGAATAAATTGAAAATACTAGATTTTTATTCTAGATGTTATTAATTTTCCAGTTCTCTTTAATGAAGAAGACAATGCTTTGCAGCAACTCTAAGGGATTATTACTTATCATAGAGATGTGTATGTAGGATATTTCACTTTAAATATAACCTGAAGACACACAATAATGAATAATGGAAAGTTGGAGATTTATTAATGCAGTGTAGAAATAATGAAATTTTGTGCCTGCAAATAATGTAGTTGCCTATAGCGTCCAATGAGATTCCAGCTCTCGTTCCTTAGAGGTTCTGAAATAATTGGTTTGTCATGGCTCCATCTTCCCCTTGCACTAGTTTTGATAAATCTTCCCCACTGCCATTTAAAATATGGTATTATTTTAACAATATTTCAGTTTCAGCCACTGATGGGAAGTAGAGGTTTGTTAGTGAAAGACCTGGTTGGAAAACATCAATCTTATTTGTCACAGAGTACATTTTTTTGATTCATACCAACTGCCTTGAAGGAGGTGGCAACCTGGCTTACGGGGTATTGAGAACTTATAGGACAGCAAGTTTCATAGAATTATAGTAAACAAACAGGATGGCACGTGACAATGTGCTTTTGAAATTCCCCTTAAATACCTGAATGAGGAATGATGTACTATTATTACCACTTGTGATACATATAGTGAAATACTTAGGCAGGGGCAAAGTATTTATGACTGCAATACAAAAACAAAAATATGCAGTGGCATCTTGCAGCTGCTATATGTGTAATATTTGTATTATTTTAAATTGTATTACTGCCATACTTACTATACTTATACATCATACAGCAAGCCTAGTGCCACAGAACATCACCAATTACCACAGGTTTGGTTGCATACCTTTGCAGAGGACCCTACAGACCCTTGTCAACAGCCTGTCTGTGAAAGTACGTAACCCAACCTGTGGTGATGCTCTGTGACACTAAGCCTGGAAGTAAGGGTGCAGTATGATGTTTAGTGAAAAGGGCAGATGGCCAGGTGTTTGGTTAACTATCACGTACTGTAAAATATTATACAGTGTGAACACTGCTGTGCTCAAATGAAGCAATAAAGACTGGTGAAGCCAGTTTTTTAATCCCTTCACTAGGGACTGGGGGGGAGGGCAAAAAGAAAAATAAGGGGGTAGTCAGTGTAGCTAGCGACATGGGTGTAAGCAATGGGAATGGGGGTCGAGCAGGAGGTGGGGTTAGTACAGTTAGAACTCAAAATACAAAGAAGCAGCAGCACTCAGTCATACAACACCATCTGGTGAGAGGTGCGGGTCCTGTATGCAGGCTCCACTGGTCCCCACTCCTGGGACTCCAGTAGCAAGTGATTGTAGACAAACGGAGCAGCACCACAGGTCTTCCAAAAAGCTGTTGTTTTTATTTAATCCATAAAAATGGGGCAGCATTTTTATGGATTAAATAAAAACAACAGCTTTTTGGAAGACCTGTGGTACTGCTCTGTTTTTCTACAATCACTTAGTACAGTTAGAACTGTAAGATCAGCCAATAGTACCATTAGTAACAATATTGAATTTAAAAAACAAACCAAAAAAACTGTATATATTGTATGACCACGAATGCAAGAAGTCTGATCGGTAAAGTGGGTGAGCTTGATGCGAGAATGACTGATGAAAACTATGATATAGTAGGAATAACGGAAACATGGCTTGATGATAAGTGCGATTGGGTGGTGAATTTACAGGGTTACAACCTCTTCAGAAGAGACAGTGGAAACCAGAAAGAGGGAGTAGTATGCCTGTACACTAAATCGTACTTAATGCCGAGGCTACGGGAGGATATAAGGGCAGGAGGTAAACATGTGGAATCTCTATGGGTAGAAATACAGGGAGAAAAAAAAATAACAAAATCCTGATAGGGGTTTTATATAGGCCACCAAAAGCAAGAGAAGAAACTGAAACCTTACTATTAAGGCAGATAGAAGAGGTGTCAATCCGCAATGAAGTAATTATCATGGGAGACTTTAATTATCCGGATATAACATGGGAAAACGAAGCCTGCAATTCTCATAGGGGTGATATATTTTTGAGAACAATTAAAGATAATTACCTTATCCAACTTGTGCAGGAGCCAACTAGAGGGAGGGCCACTCTGGACTTTGTATTAACTAACAAACGGACCGAATAATGGGGGTACAGGTTGAGGGGCACTTGGGGAACAGTGACCACAATATAATCAACTTCAAGCTGTTATTCAATAAGAAACCTTATCAGGGAGTGACAAATAAACTAAACTTTAGTAAAGCAAAATTTGATGAGCTTAGAACTACTATCGGTAATATTAATTGGGACAACATCCTAAAAAATACCAGTACAGAGGACAAATGGGAAAAGTTTAAAAGGATTCTAATCACCTCATGTGAGCAGTTCATACCCTTTAAAAAAAAAAAGAACTTCAAGTAAAAGGAAACCATTGTGGCTCGACAAGACGGTAAGGGAGGCAATAAACGAAAAAAGAAAGCGTTCCAACTACTAAAGCAAGAAGGCAGTGAAGAAGCGCTAAAATCATACAGGGAAAAAAACCTAAATATGCAAAGATAAGATCAAAATTGCTAAGGAGGAGGCTGAAAGACTGATCGACAAAAAGAGCAAAAACAACCCCAAACTATTCTTCAATTATATTAACAGTAAAAGGATTTGCACTGAGAGCACTGGCCCTTTAACAAATAATGCAGGAGAAATCATTGAAGATGATGGAGGGAAGGCAAACCTATTAAACCGTTTCTCTTCAAGCGTATTCATGAATGAAAAGGAAATGCCACATGAGATGCACGGGAATAAAATGAATCCCTTACAAAATATCTCATACCTAATACAGGAGGAAGTCCGGAACTGGTTAAAGAAGATTAAAATCGATAAATCGCCAGACCCAGATGGAATACACCCAAGGGTACTAAAGGAACTAAGTGATGTGATATCTAGGCCGCTTTATCTAATATTAATGGATACTATCAAGACCAGGGTTATACCATTGGATTGGCGCATTGCCAACGTGGTTCCAATTTACAAAAAGGGGACCAAAAGTGAGCCAGGTACCTACAGGCAGGTAAGTCTCACTTCAGTAATTGGAAAAATATTTGAGGGGTTTCTGAGATACGCCATTGAAGAATACCTCAAGGAGAACAAAGGAATAACTCCTCACCAGCATGGATTCATGAAGGGTCGATCATGTCAATCCAATCTGATTAGTTTCTACGATGAAGTAAACTGTAGGCTGGACCTGGGAGAGTCTATTGATCTCGTATATCTGGACTTCTCTAAAGCATTTGACACCATGCCGCATAATAGGCTGATATATAAAATGAGACAGCTCGGATTGGGTGAAAACGTGTGTAGTTGGATAAAGAATTGGCTCAGAGATAGAAAGCAGAGGGTGGTAATACTCTGATTAGGCAACCGTCGCTAGCGGGGTGCCACAGGGCTCAGTATTAGGCCCCATTCTGTTCAATATATTTATCAACGACCTGATAGAGGGACTGCACAGTAAAATATTAATATTTGCAGATGACACAAAATTATACAATATAATCAATGCAACGGGGGACAATGTACGGCTACAAACGGACCTAGATAAGCTGGGGGCTTGGGCAGAAAAATGGCAAATGAAGTTTAATGTTGATAAATGTAAGATTATGCACATGGGCAGGAGAAACGGATGTCACCAATATACACTAAATGGGGTACTGCTAGGGAAAAGTGATATGGAAAAAGACCTGGGGGTACTAGTGGATTAAACTGGAGTAACCAATGCCAGTCAGCTGCTGCAAAAGCTAATAAAGTCTTGGGGTGTATTAAAAGAGGTATAGGGGCGAGGGACGAGAACATTATCCTTCCACTATATAAGGCACTCGTTAGGCCCCACATGGAATACTGCATACAGTTCTGGTCACCGGTGCTCAGGAAAAATGTTACAGTGCTGGAAGTGGTTCAAAGAAGGGCAACTAAACTGATACATGGAATGAAGGGACTGGAATACCGAGAGAGGCTATCAAAATTGGGATTATTTACCCTGGAAAAAAGACAGTTAAGAGGCGATTAAATAACTATGTATAAATACATGAGGGGACAATACAAGGATCTCTCCCATGATCTGTTTATACCCAGGACTGCAACCGTAACGAGAGGGCATCTGCTACGTCTATAAGAAAGCAGGTTTCATCGCCAACACAGAAAAGGTTTCTTTACTGTAAGAGCAGTTAGACAGTGGAACTCTCTGCCTGCGGACGTGTTGATGGCAAAATCCATAGAGGAGTTTTAAAAGGGGACTAGATTTCTTTCTAGAAGGGAAGGATATTACAGGATATAAATCTTAGGTTAATTGTTAATCCGGGTATAAGGCAGGTAGGAACTATTAGTGGTTGATCCAGGGATTAGTCTGATTGCTATTAGGGAGTCGGGAAGGAATTTTCCCCCAAAAGGGCTAATTGGCTCCTGCCTCTTGGTGTTTTTTGCCTTCCTCTGGATCAACAACTTAGGAGGATAAACAGGCTGAACTAGATGGACATTGTCTTCATTCGGCCTTACATACTATGTTACTATGTTCACATCCCTGGGCATAAATTTATTTCCTGGGCATGCAAGGTTTGTATGGAGTAGGATCAGGAGGAAATACCGCTCCACACATAGCAGCTATAAGCTATCTTTGACAGCTGACACCTGCCTGCAACAATCACCACGAACAATGATCGTGACAGTTAACCCTTTAAATGTCTCTGTCAATGCTAACAGCAGCATTTAAATACTCCAATCGATGTTCGGTGGTCTTAAACGGCCTGTGATGAGATTGCGAGGTGCCGTTCAGTTGCCATGGTGGCCTGGTGCTTCCTGAAGGCCTCCAGGGCTGTCATATCTGATTGCCTAGACTGCCTGTCAGAATGAGTATAAAAAACGTTTTACTAATTAGAAATAAGTAATAAAGATTTGAAAAAAAAAACCTTTTCTCATATTTATAATAAAAAAAAACCATAAACAAAAAACCCCAAAACATTTGGTATCACAGCATCTTTAAAAATTTGATTTATCAGTGTAACACATTATTGGTCCTGCATGGTGGACGTTGTCAAAAAAAAGAAATACACAACACCAGAATTGTGATTTTTTTTTGCTCACCCGGTCTCAAGAAAAAATGTAATAAAAAACAATCAAAAGGGTACCAATAGAAATTACACGACGTCCCACAAAAAATGAGCCCTCGCACAACTATGTCAACAGAAAAAGAAAAAAGTAATGACTGGCAGAAGAAAGTAATTCTATTTTTTTCAAATATATTATATTTTTTTAAAAATAGTACAGCAAGAAAAGACTGACATAAATTTGGCATTGTTGTAATTGTACTTACACATATAATAAAGCTATCATGACATTTTTGCTTCAGTGTGTGCACCGTAAATGCAAGACCCCAAAAAGATGGCAGAATTGCATTTTTTTCTATTTCACTCCACTTAGAAACTTTTTCAGTACATTATATAGTACCATCTAAAAGGTAAACTACAACTCATCCTGCAAAAAACAAGCCCTCAGACAGCTGCGTTGATGGATAAATTGAAGAGGATAAATAAAATTATTTTTTGAAAATAAGGAGGAAAAACCAAGATGAAAAAAAAACAAAACAATAATTAAGGGGTTTAGGGAAAATTACATTGTGGAGTGCATTCCTGAGTGGGATGCCACCCGTCTTATGGAAATTATTCACATCCGAATCGCCAAGTTTGACACATGACTTAGAAAGAGAACATTGATGTGGACTGAGATTTACATTTACCCAAATGTATTATTTTATTGCAGGAGTAAGGGGAAAAATTGAGAATTTGCTGACAGAGAATGATGAATAAAAATGTAGCTAAACAGAATGACTCAATAACCTACAACACAACATAGTGGAGCTGCCTGGGCTAGGAGATTCAATCTGTAGCCCACCAAAAGACTTTAGACTTCGAGTTTCTTTCAGAAGTAACCATAGAACTGTGAATAAAACTTTGCTTCTAGAAACCGCTATAGATAAAAGAAAGTCAATAATTCTATGTACATGACTTAGTTTTGCTCCATTTCTCCATTTCGTGTTTTTCTTGTCTTCACCTTAAAGTGTTTCAAGTTCTTGATCTACCTGACAGCAACGAACCTGCTGTGCTGTTGGCAAGCCCAGCCTCATTAAATTCCAAGCATTCAGTGCTATGTTAGGCATTGAATATTAACTTGTTTTTTTCTTTACATTTTTAGCTAACTTACTTCACAGATTGTGTGTGAGGCAGAATGTATAAAATGTGAAGTAAAGGAGGACATTCTTTTTTCCAGGGATAACAGACAAGAACATGATAAGGTTTGAAACCAAGAATTTGGTAAACACTAGAGATGAGCGAGCACCAAAATGCTCGGGTGCTCGTTACTCGAGTCGAACTTTCAGTGATGCTCGAGAGTTCGTTTCGAGTAACGAACCCCAGTGAAGTCACTGGGCGACTCGAGCATTTTTGTATATCGCCGATGCTCGCTAAGGTTTTCATTTGTGAAAACCTGGGAAATTCAAGAAAGTGATGGGAATGACACAGAAACGGATAGGGCAGGCGAGGGGCTACATGTTGGGCTGCATCTCAAGTTCCAGGTCCCACTATTAAGCCACAATAGTGGCAAGAGTGAGACCCCCCCCCCCCCACATACACACACACCCTGTCAGCATAAAGATCGTTCTCCTGTTCAGAGCAGTTCAGGAGGACTGCCGCTGGCTGCACTAAACTCCGTCTGCCGGGACCAGGTAAGTATACATATATTTTTTATTTTTACACATTTCTGGATGAATTGCAGGGAAGGGCTTATATATTTAACCCCTTCCCGACAATTCATCCCGCGATCGCCGGCAGCCCATTGCTTTTAATGGAGCCGGCTGTATTGCCGGCTCCATTGAATTCAATGGGCTAACATCGTTCTGCCGGGACAAGGTGAGTATATATATATTTTTTTTTTTACACATTTCTGGATGAATTGCAGGGAAGGGCTTATATATGTAAGCCCTTCCCAAAAATTCATCCCTCGCTCGCCAGCAGGCCATTGCTTTAAATGGAGCCGGCTGTATTGCCGGCTCCATTGAATTCAATGGTCAGTGCTCGTTTAATCGAGACGAGTACCGCGTGGTGCTCGTCTCGAGTAACGAGCATCTCGAGCACCCTAATACTCGAACGAGCATCAAGCTCGGACGAGTATGCTCGCTCATCTCTAGTAAACACACATTTATGTATACTTAAGTACTTTTCAACAATGGTTACCTGGTTCAACTTGGCTGCACAAGGGCCCAGAAGACTCAACCCCTGTCCCCTTACCAATTTGCCGGAACACTGCTCTCTAACCTCCAGCAGCAGTATAGGCAGAACTGTCTTCTCTGCTAATGTAGTTCACGTTAATGCTCCCCACTCTGTGCACATCTTAACTCTGCCTCTGTCAACAGCTTCCATACAGTCTGTACAGGAGATGCGAGAGAGTGAAAGTTACTATGTACATGGAGTGACGACTGGACTGCATGAACAGAAACATTAGTGCTGCCAATAGTACTGCTGGATGATAGAGATCGTGGGTTGTAGAATGCAAATGCCAGAGATAACTGATAGTAGTAATGGGCCATATAGGGGGCAATCACTAGTGGTGGGCCACAAAGTGGGGGCATTGTTATTAATGGGGGTTATGACTAGTGGAGAATATCATTACTAGTTGGGTCCACTTTCACTAAGCAGGGCCAAAGTGTGGGGCTATCACTAAGTGTGGTTACAGAGGGGGGTCTGTTTTATTGGCCCACAAAATCCCCACTATTACTGTGTGGGACACTAAGGGCTCTTTCACATGACAGTTTTTGTGTTCTTTTTTTTGTGAGCCTAAACCAAGAGTGGGCCCAAAATATGGAAAAACTGCAAATCTTTCCATTATACTCTCTCCACTCCTGGTTTTTGCTCACAAAAAAATGGAACACAAAAACTCTCATGTGAAAGCGCCCTAAGAGGAGGCAACACAACTATTACTTTACGAGCGCACCAAGAAGAGGAGCACTACTAAGGAGTTCAGGTCCCCTCTTCCCTTGTTTTTTTTTGCCATTAAATTTTTATCTTCAAAGCCATCATAAGACTGGATCATCAGAGGAATTAAGCATATCTGGATAGCATCTTGAGTGGGTCAGACTGTTCAGTTATTCTATTTGTTTTATCCTCTGATTTGGCTGAGTTATGTTTATGTTGCTTTATTGTAATTTGATTATTTAGCCTTTTACAACTTGAGTGTGATATTGCTTGGCGATACTTGGCTGTTTTGTGCCAGGTATTAAATGGGTTTTTGAGGCAAATACTATTGATGACCTATCATTAGGATAGGTCATCAATAGTTGATCGGCCGGGGTCTGCTGCTTGGGGCCCCGACCAATCAGCTGAGCTGGTGCAAGCTGTCAGCGCCACAAATACACAGAGCTCGGAGCAGAAGCCTCTGTGCCAAACTCCATATAGTGGCCAGCGCTTGTAACTGCAGGCACAGCTCCCATTAATTTCAATGAGAAATTTATCCTCCACTTTGCTTTAAAGCCTGTGAAACATCTAAAGAGTTAACAGGTTTTGTAAATGCCGTTTTGAAAACTTTTAGGGTGATTTATGGGAGTTTCTAATATATGTCTCTGAAAGTCACCTTAGAACTGAGCTGGTCCCTTAAAAATAGATTATGAATATTTTCATCAAAATTAGATAAATAGCGCTTACACTTACACGCCTTCTGATGTCCAAAATAAATAAAAGCATGTTTACAAAATGGTATCAACATACAATGCACATAAGGTAAATGTTATTCATTAGCTATTTTGTGTTGTATGATTATCTGTCTTACAAGCAGAAAGATTCAAAGTTTGAAAATTGCAAACATTTTCAAAAATTTCTGTAATGTTGGATTTTTTAAAATAAATAAACGCAAAATGTATCAACCAAAAGTCACCACTACCATAAAGTACAATGTGTCACAAAAACAGTCTCAGAATCACTTGCATAACTGAAAGCATTACATAGTCATTACCACTAAAAGTGACATGTCAGATTTGAAAAATGGAACCTGCTCAGTAAGGCCAAAACTGGCTGCAGGGGAAATGAATTAACTGAGGATCACCCTGTGCAGTGAATTTAGTAAGTTACATATTGGTACACTGTGTGAAACTGTACAGGTCTTATTGGTAGATTGAACTATTAGTAGATATTTGCATCACAGAAGGGGAAATATTAAAAAAATTAAAAACAATCACAGAAATCGGCCATTACTTTCTGAGTAAGGAGTGCATATAGATGCATCCTCTCACCATGGAGGTAGCTGACTACCAAATTAGTACCGTATATACCGGCGTATAAGGCGACGGGGCATATAAGACGACCCCCCAACTTTCACCTTATACGCCGGTAATACAGTGGAGAAAAAAAAAAAACATTACTCACCTCCCCCGGCGTTCTGTCGCGCTCCGGCAGGCTGTCGCTCCCTCCTCGTCCCCGGCACAGCATTGCTTTCTGAATGCGGGGCTTGAAATCCCCGCCTCCAGAAAGCTAATACACACGCTGTCAGCCAGTTACAGCCATTCAATGACATCATTGAATGGCTGTGATTGGCTAAAACACACGTGGCTTCAGCCAATCACACTATTCAATGACATCATTGAATGGGTGTGATTGCTAACACACGTGCGCCTTCAGCCAATCACAGCCATTCAATGATGTCATTGAATGGCTGTAACTGGCTGACGGCGTGTGTATTAGCTTTCTGGAGGCGGGGATTTCAAGCCCCGCATTCAGAAAGCAATGCTGTGCCGGGGACGAGGAGGGAGCGACAGCCTGCCGGAGCGCGACAGAACGCCGGGGGAGGTGAGTAATGATTTTTTTTTTTGACACTTTTTTTGTATTACCGGCGTATAAGACGACCCCCGACTTCAGAGCAGATTTTTCGGGGTTCAAAAGTCGTCTTATACGCCGGTATATACGGTAGATATTTAATATTTCCTAAAGATAGATTTTTGGACTTAACTTTTTTATATCAATTCTAGTCCACTTAGGAAACTTAATTCTACTTTTAAATATAATTTTATACTCTTTGATATTACAATAAATAAGTATCTGCACTCATCCTAGACTACTACTTCAAACTTCCTCAGAGGGATTACAGTGCCTAAGGCCTCATGCCCACGGCCTTGATGGACTCCGCCAACGGAATATCGCAGTGGAGTCCGTCACAGTGCTCCCCAAAGACCTCATACTCACCTCTCTGGATCTGCCATCCGCATCCCGTCTGGCAGGTCGGCAGGCCGACAGTGAGCGATGATGCGGCCGGCGGTGGGCGGTGACGCATAATCACGTGATACTTCCGCTGTGCTCACACAGTCAGCTACGCATTCTTCCATGGCAATTAAAGGATGCTGCGATTTTTTTCACACTGCGGAATTCTGCGGTAGAATTCCACAGTGTGAACATTGAGCTATTAGGTTCAATAGAACCTAATAACTGTGGGATAACACCCCGTATTTTCGCCGCGTTCCACGCGGCAAAAATCCGGCCGTGGGCATTAGCCCCAAGACTGTATAACACAATATTTGTATGTATGGGACTGGAATTTAAGGAATAAATCAAACTGTAACTTGCAGTGATAAGACCAATATTTTTTTTTTAGATTTTTCTAAAATAAAAAATGTATTGTTTGATACATTTTTTTGTTTCTTTGTGTGATATTTCTGCTTGCTTACAGTGCATATTGTACAGTTTATCAACATGTCTTTAAAAAAAAAAGCATTTCTTTTATTTTATGTTTATTGACTGTGCTATACATTCATGGCTGACACTGTGTGACAAGGGTAATGGGTTGCACAGTCCACAGTAAATGATGGGGCATGTGACCCTCATATTTACAGATAGACCTCAGAAGTAGACACAGATTGACTGATAAACCCTAATAGAGCTCTACCGAATACAGATTTGCCTGCCTCCTTCCAGACCAGTGATCATGGCCCACCCCTCTCCATCCTTGCTGCACCCAAGGCACATGCATGTTGAAAGTAGTACTTTGCACTCTCCACCTCAGAGACATGCTGCAGCTCATAAAGCTTCACTACACCTGCCCACCCTGAACTAACAGGACGGAAGCACGGCAAAGGCATGCTATTGGCAATCTCCAATAGCCCTGTAGTGAAAGAAAAGAGAGTTCTGCTTGTCCTGCTGAAAATGGACTACAACAGGATATAGCCAGTAGCAACTGGATCACAGCTTTTGTGGGTTTGGGAAATTTGGGGCAAGTACCCCTCTTGAGCACTGAATTTTTGCAAAATTATGTCCATAGCAAATATTAATTTTTAACATGTTATTTACTGAGGCCTATTCTTAATTGTGGGAATACCCCTTTAAAGGAGTTGTCAGAATATTTTTTTTGTGCCTTTCATGTCCAAACATAATAAAAAATTCTATACTCCCAGATCCCCACAGTTCCAATACTGCAGCTGCAGGTCTCCTCTGTGATGCTGTGTTTACAGGAGTACTAAAGGCCTATTTACACGAAGCGATGATCGCTCAAAAATAGCTAAAAAGCGACCGTTTAAGCGATTATCGTTGCGTCTAGACGCGCAGCCATCATGCACTTTTCGTGCACTGCTAGCTGATCGTTAAATTCAAGCCAACCTAAAAATTGTCATTCGGTCTTATCAGCAGTACTCCACGGGTAGTGCTGATAGCATTGTTTCCCATCGGAGAACAAAAAAGCTGAAAGCTGATAAGAGCCCTCAGGCTATTAACTGCTTTCAGCTAAAGGCTTCATTTGCACACTAAATAGCTATTAAGTAGCTGAGTAGCTACTTTATAGTTTATGCAAAATGATCGCCCAAAACTGTCACTCAAACTGTCGTTTGAGCGATTATCGCTCCGTGTAAATGGGCCTTTAGTGTGTATACAGAACTTCACAGGCTGCTGTAGCCAATCACAAATCTCACAGTTCAATCATTGAGCTCTATGATTGGCTGCAGCAGTCTATGACATCCAGTCTATGACTTCCTCTGCAGTTTGTAAAAAGACCCTGTGCGGAATACAGATGGGCAGTGCTGGACATGCAGAGAGCCAGGAAATTTTTTGACATGAAGATAACAAATATTTAAAAAATAATAACTTAAACAACCCCTTTTAATGATTGCAGTATATGATGCTGATAGATGTTATACAACTTTCTAATATACATTGTGTTTCAATTCCACATCAATTTCAGAATCTCAGTGTAGGTAACAGCCATTAGCTTAAAAGGGGTTTTCAAGGGAAAATACTATTGATGACCTATTCTTAGGAAAGATCATCAATAGTTGATTGGATTAAGTCTGATTGTACAGCCAATGACAGCGCCACAAATACACTGGAGTCAGAGCAAAGCAGATGCTCTGCCCCCGAAGTAGTGGTCAGTGCTTGTAACTGCAGGCCAAGGTCCCATTGAATCAATGGAATGAATTGTCCTTTTTAACAGTACCACTTGGTGGTCCATATGACTTTTTTATTGCTCTCTCTTCCATCTTATGTGCAAAATATTTGAAATTTCTTCACATTAAATGTTTCTTATATTTTTTTCAAGGAATTAACCTGTGTGGGTTAAATAATGTGTTACCTTTCCTATGCGGGTCATTACAAATACAGTGACACCAAATTTGTGATGATTTTTTTTTAATACTAAGACTATATGCCCTTGCACAATTTACATGTTCCGACCGAGATTCTCTTGGACAGCACACAGACACTCCATCCATGGCACACCGTACATATACTATTCTTATTCAATAATCGGAAAAGAATAGGATATAGTGCATTTTTTTCACTCAGACTATTACTCTAATTAAGGAAAAGCCCATGTAAAGACACACATTCAAATGCATGAGTTTTATTTCCGGCCAATATCTGGACCGAAAAATTGGTCCAAAAATCAGATGGAAAAATTGTTTGTGTACACATAACCTAAGGGGGCAAGGATGGACCTCTGATTGTTTATTTTTTATACATTTTATTTTTGTCCCACTTGGTGACATAAATAGCAACCCCATGGGACCCCCTCCCTCTGTCAGCCTTTTACATGTTGCGATCGTATTGACCCAAGCACATGAAGGGTTAAAGGAGATGTCTCGAGGAAGCAGTTAATTTTTTTTTTTGCCCAGTCCCCCCCATTAAACATACATTACTAAGCCCCCCTGTAAATGACATTCCTAGCTGGTTTATACTTACCGTTCCAGCGTTTCAGCAACTTATAAAAGATTCCTCAAGATGGCCGCCGGCTCTTTCCCAGTCGCTCGCTGCAGCCCGACGTGCGCGCTCCCGAGACGCCGCCAGCTGTGTCTCCATGGCAACCGGACGCCAAGCAGCCGCCGACCAGACGCCCCGCAGCCGCCGACCAGACCAGACGCCCACCGCCAGGCAGCAGGTAACCGGCGCTAGCCCCCGGCTCCCCAGCGCTAGACCCTCAGCCCAGGTGAAGGCCCCGGAGCCCAGCGCTAGGTTCCGGAGCCCAGCGCTAGTTCCCCCGGCCTAGCGGCAGCCCCCCCCCGGCCTAGCGACACCCCCCCCCCCGGCCTAGCGACAGCCCCCTCATCGCAGCGGCAGCCCCCCCCGGCCTAGCGACAGCCCCCTCATCGCAGCGGCAGCCCCCCCCGGCCTAGCGACAGCCCCCCCATCGCAGCGGCAGCCCCCCCGGCCTAGCGACAGCCCCCCCATCGCAGCGACAGCCCCCCCGGCCTAGCGCTAGTTCCCCCATCACAGCGGCAGCCCCCCCCGGCGCAGCGACAGCCCCCCCGGCCTAGCGCTAGTTCCCCCGGCGCAGCGGCAGCCCCCCCCGGCGCAGCGACAGCCCCCCCGGCCTAGCGCTAGTTCCCCCGGCGCAGCGACAGCCCCCCCCGGCGCGGCCCGGCGCAGCAACAGCCCCCCCCGGCGCAGCCCGGCGCAGCGACAGCCCCCCCCTGACCCATCACTTACCTGGGAGGCTTCTCGGGGCTGCTGGGCTGGGCTGGGCTGGGCTTCTCCGCTGGGCAGCTCCAGTTTCTGCACCTTCCTCTAACAGAGGATGGTACAGAATGGCCGCTTCAGCGCGCTCCCGAGCAGTGACAGCTCGTCTGCGCATGCGCAGAAGAGCTGTAGCGGGGAGCACACTGAAGCGACTCGTGCTGAATGGAGAAGACCGGACTGCGCAAGCGCGTCTAAAAAAGCAAGCTGCCGGCGAATTTAGACGGAACCATGGAGACGAGGACGCTAGCAACGGAGCAGGTAAGTGGAATAACTTCTGTATGGCTCATATTTAATGCACAATGTATATTACAAAGTGCATTAATATGGCCATACGGAAGTGTATAACCCCACTTGGTTTTGCGAGACAACCCCTTTAAAAGATTGGGATTAGAGTTTTGTGTTTCTAGCTGTAAAAGCTGAAGCCTGGCTGTCATCAGTCAGCTGAGCCCCCATTCCCACTGGCACAGGAGACCTGTTTCAGTATTCTACTGCAGCACCATTAAAGGGTGTACAAAATAAGGCCCGTTAGTGACTACCGTAAAAATGCATATGAACAATCACTAAGGGGTTCAGTTAAAGAATGTTGTTGTTCATTTACTTCAAACAGAAGTCTTAAATATGCGTCAAACTTGAAGTATCAAGTGCAATGAAAAGGAAAACCATTCCATCCATTGTGAATATCTTGTTGTGGAAGCTCCTTTAATATCCAGCCATTCAATATTAGGATTCTTGTTAAAGGGGTTTTACCTTTAATACAAAAACTTTTTCCAGCAGCTGGGCCCATTATAAAATAAAATAATAGATCATACTAATTTCTCTTTGGACCTTCAAAGCAAAGATGAGCTACTCACACTGACCCGGAGCTGGCTTTTGGATAGACAGCCAATCAGAAGCACGTGACCACTGCGACCAATCAGAAGCTGCAGTATGCTCCTGGCATCAGTATTCATACCCTGGGCGCCATGATGACAGAGGTTTGGGGATGTGAGGCTGCGGCCTCTGATTAGCTGCAGCAGTCACATGCTTCCGCCTGGCTGTCTACCAGTAAGGCCTCTTTCACATAAGCGTATATCGGCCCGCTGTTTTCACGGTTGACCGTTACACACTATGATCTGATGCATTGGATTCCAATGCATCAGATCACATGCCCATATTCCTGAGACGTAAAAGCGCCCAGCTGGCCAATATAGCGCCGGGCGCTTTTACGTCAGGCCCAAAAGATAGTCCTGGAACTATATTTCAGGGCTGGAATAGTCGGCCACTGCATGGGCTCCTATGGGAGCCA
Organism: Eleutherodactylus coqui; assembly: GCF_035609145.1. Lineage (NCBI taxonomy): Eukaryota > Metazoa > Chordata > Amphibia > Anura > Eleutherodactylidae > Eleutherodactylus > Eleutherodactylus coqui. The sequence continues at coordinate 102,217,703 of NC_089838.1, read as the reverse complement.
ATGACAGCAGTCGGAGAAGGGAGTTGGGAGGGAGTTTAACAGCATGATGCTAAACTCCCTCCCTCTTTTCTCCTCCCCTCTGTCTGATTGCAATGGGAGGGTGCCGGAGGGGGGTGGGGCTAAGCGCCGCTCCATCCTGCCTCCTACCATTGCTGGCTGTGGACAAGGGGCGGGAGCTTAGCTCCGTCCCATCCCTGCCGCCTCCTATTGCAAACAGCCAGAGAGCAAGAGAGAGGAGGTGAGCCGGCGAGGGTGAGGGAAGAGAAAGGGACAACAGCATGGTGGCCTCGACGTATATGTGCCGGGGCCCATGCTGTCTGTACGGGTGCACGAACGTTAGATTTGTGCGCCTGTTCACAAATATTTACGCCTCAGATGCTAGCGTATATGGGTCAGCCATGAAAACCGTGGCCGATATACGCTCGTTTGAAAAAGCCCTCAGCCAGTTCATTTTAGAACAGGCCCAGCTGCTGGAAAAGTTTTTATATTAATGATAAAACTCCTTAAAACTGGAGCAAATTGACCCGTGTTTGATCTGCTTACATCCAATTTAGCAATGTTGAGCATCTGTGTGATTTTCCAAAGCAGCAGCATGGGCTGAAGTTTATTCCCTTATGCTGACTTTCAAAATTTCATCTCCTTCATCATATCACTAGAATTAGAATGCAAAATTTTGTTTCTGCAACAAACATCCAGACTCAGCTCTACAAGCATTTCATTATATATGCATGATCTTCTTTGCTAATGAAAAGGCTAATGAGGAAATATGATACTGTGATAATGCTGATATACCATTCCATAAAATGAACCTAAAGCTCTCCTAAAATAAAGCAGCGAAAGGACAACACAAAAAGGAAATAAAGCAGTTCCATATGTGTTTACTTTTCCCTTTGACTTACCTCTAAAACTAAGATGCACTAAAAGGTAAAATGATGTTGGCAGCTATGTGGTCCGTTATTAATATTCATAAACCTAACTCAGGCATATTCTTTAAATTGGCTACAAAGAATATGCAAATTGAGATTAAGCAGGTGCTGGAAGCCTCTATTTATTCCTGCATGAATTCAGCATGTTGGTTGGAGAGATTCAGCATGCCTGCCTAGAAGATTTACATTCGGCTATGACTTGTGCACAGTAAAAAATGTTTCATTTCAATCAAGTGAATACTTGGTGGACAAAAGGAAATCGTCTGACGAATAAAATAATACACTAATATAAAGTGGACGCTCAATAAGTGACTGTGTGCTGAAACCACATATTAGACCTACTTACCTATTTCCCTTTCTAATTAACTACTTTACTTCATATTATGAAAGCTTTTAAAATATTACCTTCATTGTAACCAAAGATGGGAGGCTAAATGGATATTTCTTTTTTCAGAAACACACTCTGAAAGCACCATACAAAACAGAATGAATACAACTAATGGAAATCCTCACAACAGCAGCACATGTTTCACTTGAATTTTTGCTTCCCCAATTTATCAGGAGTCGTGTATTTCTCTCTTTTTCGAAACTGTTGCTGTGCTACAGTAATCTAATTTCTTGGTGATTTCTTTCATGCGATACTTGCTTGGCTCCGCTCCCTGGAGTGTTTGAATGCCTACTTTGGTTCTGATTTTGGGTTTATTCTATAAACTCAGACCTGTAATTTATATTTTTAACCCGTAGTGGGTCGTGATAATACATCAAAGGCAGCTTTATGTGCTTCTATGTCATGGTGACTATGCAGGCACTGCTACGTGATCCGTGGTGTAATACATTGCCGCACTACTGTGGCAATTGCTGTGATTGGAGATCGTAAACATTTTTCGATACAGAAATCAAATGTGACTCCCCCCAGTACCTGTGGTATGCTACAACAGAAGCAGGTTCTAGAACAAATTTTTGCATATTTCTAAACACAATATACTGTCATTAAAGTATGCTGTATAGCATAATAAAAGATGATGTTAAATAAAAACAGTATATAAAAATGAAATAAAATTTGGTAAAAAAAATTCTGACGAAATCCTCAACGCTATATTACATTGAAGTACATACAACAGTATAGCTCATGACAACCCAGATATTCTACTGGTGTGAGAGCTTGTATACCAGCAGAGAACTTAAATGGGGTTCTATTGGAGGGAGCAGCGAAAGAAGCTGCATCACATTCATATGCCAATACGAAACATGCTCTGTACATTGGGAGAGGGTGTATTTCTGCTGCTGTCAATGTATATAGCAGCAAAGCAGACAGACAAACTATGCTTTGGCGTGGGGAATATTGCAGTTCTCTGTTTGTGGCCTCAGGTGTCCTTCAAAGTGGCCAGTCTGGCCACTATTAATTATTTGCAGGCCTAACACAGCTATTAGTAGGGTGAGGAGAATTCAATTATACCGCACCAGACAGGGAGACTTGAAAAATATACAAGCTATACTATGTAACTTTCTGTTTTCACACATCGTACTTCCCAAAAATTATAGCTTATGTAGTTGGCAGTGTTTTTTTGGTAATATAAAACGGAAAGAATTCCAAACAGGAAAAAAGTAAATACACACAGTGCATGTCAGCGGCCTTAGACGTCTTTCAAAGTCACCAGTCCAGCCACCCCAAATTTTTTGCAGTACTTAGGCAGCTATGTAAATAATAATGTGTCCTTGGCATTGCAAGCACGGCCAGGGGCGTTATATATCCTTAAAGGGGTTGTCTCGCGAAATCAAGTGGGGTTATACACTTCTGTATGGCCATATTAATGCACTTTGTAATATACATCGTGCATTAAATATGAGCCATACAGAAGTTATTCACTTACCTGCTCCGTTGCTAGCGTCCCCGTTGCCATGGTTCCTTCTAATTTCGGTGTCTTCTTGCTTTTTTAGACGCGCTTGCGCAGATGGATCTTCTCCCTTCGGCTCGACTCGGAAGCATCGGCGTTTTGGCTCCGCCCCCTTGTACGCGTCATCACGTAGCTCCGCCCCGTCACGTGCCGATTCCAGCCAATCAGGAGGCTGGAACCGGAACACGTCATGGGGCGGAGCTACGCGATGACGCGTACAAGGGGGCGGAGCCAAAACGCAGATGCTTCCGAGCTGAGGGGCATGAAGCCAAAAGTGGTGGTTCACCTTTCATGGTTCCCCCAAGACTTGCAGGCCATTCATCTGTGTCTGTCTTTTACTTAACCCCTTCATCCTTTCTCCACCTTTTCAAACCACTTTTCAACACCTTCCACATTGGCACAGATAATCATATGTGTAAAACATGGCCTTCATACTGAGCTGCATGTGCTAAAAGCCAACTTGCTGGCCTAAAAGTCATGTGTAGGGGAGTGCATCCACATGGCTGAAGAGCTGTTGATGGCTCTGCAGGCCCAGACTGACACATGGCTGATCCTGCACAATATGAAGCTATGCAAGGTTGTGTGTGACATTAAGACCAACCTGCAGGCAGCTTTTCACCTCAGCAATCTCACACATGCACCTTGCTTGGCCTAAGTGATGAACTTGGCTGTTCAGTCCTTCTTAAACAATTACCCAGGTTTATATCCATTGTTGGGAAAGGCCAGGACACCGTGCATGTACTTTTCGTGTTCACATCCAGCCGCCTCTCACCTGCTGGATGTGCAGTGACAGTTTAGGCTACCACCCAACTGCCTCATCTGTGACGTGCCTATATGGTGGAATTCCACTTTGTGTATGTTGTAGAGGTTAAGCCAGCAGCATGTATCTCGGAGTACCATATGGTGTATGTGGTTAGCAGGCGCTGTATGGAGATCGGTCACTTGATGCCTGTGTAGTGGATGCACATCAAATACATGTGTCTTATTTGAGGATGCAACCAAAATGGTCAGTCGCGATGATACGCTGATCAGTATGACCATCCCTAATGCTTGCATGCTGGTGCCACAAGGCCCCAGCTACAATGATATATTGTTGTCACAGGAGGAGGTGGGGAACGGATACCAATCTCTCAACTGTCTGGCAAGTCCACTATTACTGAACACTACAAAAATGCAGGTACTAGGCAGCATCAGAAAACGCAGGTTAAAGCTTGACAAAGACCCAGTTGTTGCTGTGGGTCGAAACTTTGCTGGTTGATTATGCTGAAGTTGCATACAATAAAGTAAAGGCCCATTTACACCAGCTGATGATCGCTAAAAAAAATGGCTAATCGGCGATCATTTTAGCGGTTCATAGGTGCGTGTACATGTTCGCCCATCATCTGCTTTTATGCTGATCATTAAATTTAGTCCAACATAAAAATTGTCACTCACTTTTATCAGTAGTTCTCCACGGAGGAGTGCTGATAGCATTGTTTCCCTGTGGAGAACAAAGGATATGAGCGCAGATAATAGCTTTGGGCTATATTAGCTGCATTCAGTGAAGGCTTCATTTGCATACCTAACTGGTATTTAAGTAGCTGAGTAGCTACTTAAATACCAATTAATTTTTATGCAAATTGATCGCTCAAAGCTGTTACTCAAACTGTCCTTTGAGCGATCTTTGAGTGATCATCTGCCCGTGTAAATGGGCCTTTACTCTTCCAGATATGGTTGAGTTTTAACCTGCAGCATTTTCTGATGCTGCCTGGTACCTGCATTTTTGTACTTTGAAGATTTGTGGACCGTGGTCCCGGTCCATCCAGTGACGTGCATCAGATTTACCCCTTGTGGAGGTGGTCGGCAGGAGTGCTGCTGGAGTTACCTTTTTTTCATTTCTTGGACATTGCTGAACACTACAGTGAAGGTGGCTTTGGGCAAGAATCGGGGCATCTTCTCCAACATGTTTCTCCACCTATCAGAGAAATATAGGGGAGCAGGAGGAGGAAGAAGTGTAGGCAGATAATATAGGTCCAGAGGCAGGATAGGGGGCTACGCAATCACTAACCGCAGCTATTCTACATGGGGGGGGGCCATATGAAGGACACTCTTAGGTCTAACCCCGAGGAATGTGGGCATCACCCTTAGAGACCTGAGGCATATGAGTGTTTTTATGCTGTAGTGCTTGTAGAAGGACCATTGTATAGCCCACTTCAAAACACCAGATCATTACTGGGTGGCCACCCCTCCTTGATCCCCAATAGAAGGCCAAAATGATAAATCTTGTTCCTACAGTAGAGAGGGACCTTAAAATGCTGCAGCATTTGTACAGACTGTTAAGCAGCTTGAGCAGAGCATTTCCCTATGGTCACGGGGATGCATCTGAAATGGATCGCAGTTCTGGAGCTCATGGCAGAGGAGCAGTAAGCTGCCGCAGCGCCACCACTGGTGGCAGAGGAAGTCTAACAAAGGTGTGGCATAGTTCTTACAGCTCGCTGCAGCCTATAGCCAAAGCACAGGCAGCAATTTTTCATGATGGTACAAGAGTACATCAGCTCCCGCATGATGTACTCAGACATGGCGTTGACCCCTTTGACTTCTGGGTGTCAAGCTGGACAAGTGGCCAGAGCTTGCACAACATGGTTTAGAGTTGCTTGCATGCTCCACTGCCAGTGTGCTTACAGGAAGGTGTTAAGCACAGCTGGGGTGGGTGGTTGATAACCGACAGATCCATCTACAGACAATGCAGATTGCCTGACATTAATAAAAATGAATACTCCAAACACAAATCCAATAACTACCGCTCATTACACAGGGGATGGTCGCATATACATAATCAAACTCCCATGACAAGTTAATGCTCACAGCACTGACCTAATCCATAAACCTCATAGGGTGCCTTTCCACTTGCGTTTTTTTTAACTCTGCGATATCGCTGCCTTTTTTTACCGCAATTGTCAATGGGACTTTCTAATGTTAAAAACGCATCGCACAAAAATTGCAAGTTTGTGCTTTGTGATTTTTGTGCGATGCGTTCTTAACATTAGAAAGTCCCATTGACAATCGCGTTAAAAAAACACAGCGATATCGCAGCGTTAAAAAAACGCAAGTGGAAAGGCACCCTAAGAAATGACGAAACACACGTTGGGTGTGGGGGAGGATCTGTCTTTCGAAAATATTATTTATTCAATTCATTGGAACAATCAAAAAGTGATACTGTGGTTATTATGTTTATAGCTCCGTACATATTGGAGTACTTATAGTGCCTTTATTTATTCAGGCAGTTTACCTTTTATCTTTTATGCACTTGTGTTTTTTCTTGCTGGATTTTTATGGATTATGAAATAAATATATTTAATTTAGTGAGTATACTCTTTGTTTATAAAAATAAACCAGGCATGGATTTCAGCTGACTTCTGCACCCGCATGGCAGATTCCACTGATTAGTTAGCAGACTGGCAGTTTTTCCTCACATATGGCTTAATGCAACAAATAGGTTTAGGCCATCATCACATGGGCATATTTGCAGATGCGAACTTTACACAGAGAATAGAACCCATCGTATGAATATGAAATTGATTCTTTTGAATGGATTCATTCACAAAAGCGGGAATAAAAATCGCAGCATGTTCTATCTTTGAATGTTCCCTCAGAACATCTCGCCCACCCTTTTCAATGCCACTCCCAAAGACATTGCATGCAACATACCCTGCGATGTGCATATGAGTACAGTGCGATGTATCCCATTGAAGTAAATGGGAAACAATTGCAATCCTTCCATGAGCCTGAGGCTCACAATTTCACACATGTGATCTTATTTTTATTCAAAAACAACATAGCCAACATAGCGCTGGGCACTTTTACGCCAGGTCGAAAAGATAGTCCTGGAACTATCTTTCCGTCCAGAATACGTTGGCCGCTGCATAGGCTCCTTTGTGCGCCCGTTCACACGGTTTTACGACTCCGGTGGGCACACGTAAAAACACCTACAGCCATGAGAAAGAAGCCTAACAGAGAGCCTGTGCTTATTTCATGGTAGTGTGCAGCATGAAGACTAAGTGGTCTGTGCTGCATTATTGCAAGAGACAAGGAAAACCTGCTACTATAATATAAAATGAAGTTGTCTCTATAAATGAGTTCTACACTGTTAATTGTTAACATAAATAGAGGTGCACTTAATTGTGTGTGACTCTTTCAGTCTAGAGCGATATTACATTTTTCAAGATGGTGGACCCAAGCAGGTGACATCTTGACATTCTTATGTGAATATGTGTGCTATGCATACTGAACAATATATGATTGCTGTAAGAAAATAAGGCTCTCATTAGAAAAAGCCAGTAACCATAGGAACAGCATACTAAAACAAACCCCATATATAAGCCTTACAAAAATGTTAGCAATGTTACAGAGGCTTTATATGTCGCAAGAATAGCAGACTGTGACCTACTTGCAAAACAGTCACCACCATCGGCACCCATGTGTAATTGACAACTGTAAATGCAGAGATCCTAGCCGCTCGATAGCTGGCCATACCCATTAGATAGAAGTAGGTGTTAATGGTTGAACAATCATTGAACGAGCAATTGTCTGTTACTCCATTGTTTTGCATACGCAGCCATACACATTTTGGTCCATGTTGGCCATCACGGTCCTTCAAACCAGCCTTACATGTGGAATGACACCAGGTGATGGATGAAAGATCTTTTCTGGAATGTTCTTTCTAGCAAAGATCATTTGTAGATGAAAGTAAGTGTTGCGAGACGTACAAATATGAACCCCATACATGAGCAATGTTTTCCTGTATGGCACCGTGATGCGATGCTATGTGAGAAATAAATTGCAGCATGTTCTATCTGGCTGTGTGATCTCGTATCGCAGAACTAGCCCCATTGAAAGTAATGGGGGAACTCCGCGATCCTCTGCCGCAGCTGTAACAGCCACGCCGGAGGATCCCTGCATGCCCAAAGTGGTGTGAGGTTGTTTTCATATGAAAACGCCTCACATACCTGGGTATTTCACATGGTGGTGGACGCTTTTTGTAATATTCGAGAGCTCTATTCGAGTAACTAACCCCATTGAAGTCAATTGAAGACTCAAGCATTTTTGCAATGGACCCGCCGGATGCTGAGTCTCTCTCTCTCTCCCTCAGCCAGCCAGCCACATACTGCTGTGGATGTGCGCACGCTGGCACGTCACAGCAGGAAGTGGTAATGCGGGGTGGGGTCAAAATGGGGAGGGGTCTATATAGAATATTGCAACTATATGCCCAACTAAAATACTCAAAAGATTACAAAAACAACTGATGTCATTCATCTGGAGGAATAAAAAGCCAAGAGTAGCCGCATCCATAATGTACAGCTCGAGAGGTTCCAGAGGCATGGGAGTCCCTAATATAGAAGCCTACTATAAAGCTAACATAATTAAACAGATTAGGGCATGGTGTGTCTCGCAACCTGGAATTAGTTGGCCGAACATGGAGCAAAACGCTTTGGGCAAAAAATCATTAAGAAATTTACTTTTGGCATCCAGCATAGATCCTAAAGTTGTGCTCCCCAAGAACTCAACAATAAACGCAGCAATCACTATATGGAGACTCGTTCTTCAGTTATCTAACCACCACCAACCTAGGAGACTTGTCTCCCTTCCCATAGAAATCTTAGAGTTCTGGACCACTAACCTAAGCATGCAAAACTGGAGAGTTAAAGGTATAAAATTCCTCTCGGACCTAGCAATAGGGAAAGAATTAAAACCCTTCGAGCATTTATGTTCGGACTACAACCTCTCGGACAGAGACTTCTTTAAATATAAACAAATCTCCAGTATTTGGGCCTCCCTCCCAAGTATGGAACTTTTGTTACCATTGTACTTACACAAATTCCTCTTCGACCCCCCCCCCCCCCCCCGCTGTATAAAATAGAACTTAAAACCATCTATGAGATATTTTGCAGAGAGAGCAACATAGGCGGCAGCCCACACAAAAAAGCCCACCTTCTTAATTGGGAGAGAGAACTGGGTAGAACATATTGATTTGAACAATAGAACATTGCACATAGTTGGGCAATTAAAGCTTCATCTTGTGCAACATTGATGGAAGTACACAGCAAGGTTGTCACAAGATGGTACAGGTCCCTAGTCCGACTCTCTGACTTTTTTCCAGACTATCCCGATAAATGCTGGAGGGAATGTGGAGGAAGGGGCACTTTAATGCACATTTTTTGGAGTTGCCCCAACATACAATCAGTATGGAGAGAGTTCTTCCTTCTCCTTGAAAAAATAATTGGGCTCAAAATTTCTTTTCTACCGGATCTAGCGATTTTTCTGTTGGGCATCAAGGAAATCCCAACGACTTATAGAAAGTGGGTCTCTCACAGGCTTCTTGTTGTTAAATTGTTGATAGCAAGGAACTGGCGGACTCAAAACAAATGAAGACTTAATAATTAAACCAGCTGATAAGGGGGGCAATGTCGTTGTCATGAACAGGGACAAATATAAACAGATGTGTCACCATCTGCTTAGTGATCCTGCTACTTATAAAGTCCTAACCACTGACCCAACAACACACTTCCAGAGAGAACTAAGGGAACTTCTTTATAAGGCCCGAGAGACAGAATGCATCGATAAAAATGAATTCACATATATGAATCCAACACATCCAACTGTGGCTACCTTTTACGCCCTACCTAAGGTCCACAAAGGGACGGACCCCCTTCGTGGAAGACCCATTGTGTCTGGCATCGGGAACCTTACACAGAATATGAGTACTTACGTAGACAAGATACTACGCCCCTTTGTAACATCCCTCAGATCCCATGTCAGAGACACCATGGACGTTCTCAAAATTATCGATGGGATCTCTGTCGACTCTGACACACTTCTCGCCACACTAGATGTGGAATCTTTGTACAGTTCAAACCCCCACGAGGGGGGTATAATGGCCACACGGTTCTTTTTGGGACAGAGGGGGACACAATTTCTGCAACATAATCAGTGCGTTCTGAATTTTCTATCGTTTATTTTGACCCACAATTTCTTTTTGTTCGATACCCAGTACTTCCACCAGCTCAGGGGGACGGCGATGGGGACATCTTGTGCCCCATCGTACGCTAATCTCTACCTGGGCTGGTGGGAGGAAAAGTACATAGTGTATACCCGAACGAAGAATGGTCTGAAAACATCACTCTCTGGTTGCGCTTCATTGATGATATCTTGGTCTTCTGGAGAGGCTCTGAGGTATCTTTCCATAGATTCGTTGAAACACTTAACACCAATAATTTGAATCTCAAACTTACATTGGAAATCAATAGAAAATCAATTGCCTTCCTTGATTTATTGATTCAGAAAAATACCGATGGATCAATTACATCGACCCTCCATCGTAAGGCAACGGCTACGAATAGCCTTCTTAAATGGGATAGTCACCACCCCTTTACTTTAAAGAAAGGAATCCCAAAAGGGCAGTTCCTCAGAGTCAAACGGAACTGCTCTAGTGATGAAGATTTCCAAAGAGAGAGCGAAGGACTTAAGCAACGTTTCCTGGAGAGAGACTACCCAAGCAATATAATTGAAGACGCACTGAAACATGCAGAATTACAACCAAGACAAAATCTCCTAGTCCCTCGACAACGTGACAATTTAAGAACCTCAAGGATCATTGGGACTTTCGATACAGGAACGAGAGAGGTACGGCACATCCTGGAACACTACTGGACCATCCTCTCCAATGACCCAGATCTGAGAGATATTATACCAGTATTCCCGATGATAACATTCCAGAGGGGTCACAACCTTAGGGATCATCTTGTCAAGAGCCATCTAACCCCCTGCCTAAAGGAAAATTGGTTGGGCAGCCTAAAACCATGCGGGACATTTCCCTGCCATGATTGTGAGGCATGTACCTTTATATTGAAGAGCAAGACGTTTACAAGTGCCAGTACCAACAGAACCTACTCCAATAGGAGTTTTATCAACTGCAAAACACGCAATATCGTCTACATGGCGTCTTGCCCGTGCCCCAGGAACTACGTCGGGAAGACTATTCAGGAATTCTGGCGTCGTACCCTGGGGCATGTGGGAAATATCCGACGCCGGGAAAAACCACCACTGGCAGATCATTTCCTAACAATGCACAATGGCAATCTGGCTGATTTGAAATTCCAAGGAATTGAAAACCTACGAATGAACGCCAGACAGGGTAACATTGACAAGATGCTTCTTAAAAAAGAAGCGGCCTGGATCTTTAGGTTAAATACGGTAACCCCCGCCGGCCTAAACGCGACCCTAAACTTCAATTGCTTCCTCTAAACCCTGTACTACTGATGATGGATCTAGTACATCTTCAAAAGTCTACAATCTCTACTGCACTATCCAGTAACTCCTGACTTGTCGGATTTATTCCCGCCCTATCATGGGATAAACAGGGGATTAGCTTGAGGATTGAACACAATCGTATTTGATCATCCTTCAGATTATTTATCCTCATTGAATATTATGAGATAAAATTTTTCACATATTATTCTTGTCTATGACAGCCTCCCCGTCTGACTTCGATCAGCATGTAGGTAGAGAGACATCTTGCTGGTCTACACCGATTCCTCCTACCTGCATGTAAAAACTATTATTTTGATCACTAAAAATTTATAAATTTGGGGTATACATATTTTATATAATCAACATCCCAGAAATTATCACTATATGGGAGATATATATCTTGGGCTCCCTGCCACGAGTAGTCCGTCACCCATAGCAACTTTGTGCAAACTTGATCATGACAACCCCTCCTGAGGGGGTCAATTATGGATATCACGAACTCAAACTACCTTTAGAGCACTAACGGTGCCCCTTCTGCTATCGGTTCTATACACCGAGCATCTGGGGGCGGAGAGACAGCGGTGCAACCACTCCCACGCTGCCTGAGTGACTTACTCCACCTCGTACTTGCTTATTCCGCCCACGGACACAGCCTTCTAATGACGGCATCGCGCTGCCGTCCTCCCAGCCAATCGGGATGTACGGAGCGCGGTGACGTCAACCGGCAGCGTTGGATGCGTTCCAGCGTGGAACGCGGAAGTGTTGTTGTACAGAGTGTGGGGGCGGCGATACAGCGGTGCAGCCACTCCGAGGCTGCCTGAGTGACTCACCCCTCCCCGTACTCACTCCGCCCACGGATACAGCCTCCAACTAACGACATCGCGCTGTGGTCCTCCCATCCAATGGGGACGCACGGTGCGCGGTGACGTCACCAGGCAGCGCTGGATGCGTTCCAGCATGGAACGCGGAAGTGTTGTATTGTTACGTGTGCTGCCGATCACGGCCTTCTATTAAACAATCGAGAAGGTGTTTTGAGTACACCCTAAACAGCACTATGGCCCGGATTACAACTTGCACCATAAGAAGCGACATGGGCAGTACGAGGATGGATGGATTGCACTGCCATCCACCTTGTTAAAGTGCAACCCTCCCCAAAAGGGAACCCATTGGTTAATTATTGACAGGCCCCCGGAAATGGGAGGAGCTACATCCCTTTTTAAACCCTGCTGTGAGCTCTGGGACTTCATTGCCAGCCGCTCACCATCAGAGCCGCAGGCGCTATACCTCTTCTCCTCTCTTCCTCCCGCAATTTACCCCCCCTTACCAATAGGGCTGCGCAGCTCTGCCCTGCATCTGGGGCATTACTGCTAACCCATTTTGGCGCACTGGATCCTTGATCCACCCCTATCAGGGGCCTATGAACCAGACTACCTTTTACAGGCTACAGGCTGTAATAGGACATTGGTCCAATTTTTATGGACTTGGACCAATGGGTCTATCTGACTAGCCCTTTACCTTTGGTCACGATACATATTGCGCCTTAGGAGTGAATTGTCCTCTGAGATTCTTTCTGAGAATAGTGAGCTGGGATATCCAACTCCCACCTACTTGCGTTGAGACTTCTATATGCTAACTGGTCTCGCTGCAACTACTAAAAGATCTCAGATAAACACGTATAGGCTACAATTGGTCCCTTTGCTAATCCCTCTAGCAAAGTGACCCCCTATACCAAGTCTCTGAGCTGAGACGGGGGAAGTATTAGGAGGAGAACTCTGTTTGAATCATTGACATAGTCTTATTCCCTTTTAAATATCTTTAAAAAAAAGGACTACCAACAAGGGTCTTATTCACCACGATAGGCCTAATAGGGATAATCACGTAATTTTTAGGGCAATCCTCGGCCCTGCTCCTGAGGAACCGCCCCAGACAGGGATGGAGAAACGCGTCGAGCCAACACCCTATCCCTAAAAGAGTTGAAATATAAAAAGACACTCGAGTAATCGCCTACCTTTGGAGCAATTATCTCACTCCTAAACATTAAAAGACTTAAGTACGTCTGAGCGATTACTGAGTGACTACTCGGTCATCAAACGTTGAAATATGTACACTAATACCTGAGTGATTACTCACTGTGTGAAACAATTCCTTTATTGTCAACGTTGAAATACACAAACCCTGAAAAGACACTCGAGTAATCGCCTACCTTTGGAGCAATTATCTCACTCCTAAACATTAAAAGACTTGAGAACGTCTGAGCGATTACTGAGTGACTACTCGGTCATCAACGTTGAAATACGTACACTAATACATGAGTGATTACTCACTGTGTGAAACAATTTCTTTATTGTCAACGTTGAAACACACAAACCCTGAGTGATTACTTACCTAATATGGTGTAACACATGCCTTTGATTAACCATATGATCCCTACTGTATAAAGGTGTATTGAAAGCGGCGACAGAAATGGTCAGTGGGTTTCCAGCCATGAACTATTATCCTAGACTGAAAACCTGATATCTTCCGACCATTCTTCTCATTGTGACGTACCGCTACAAACCAGTGACCCAGTCCCGTAATTTTGTCAATAGGGGTTAACCCGACTGGTTACCCGAGGGGAATTGAGACCCTCATTTCATCTGGTCACTGAGTCACGTAATACGATTCATGTTGTTAGTCCACGTTTGTTTTTGTTTGTTATATGATTTATGTGGCCCTAATTTTAATCAGTTGTGAATAAAAGTTATTAATTTTAATTTCAATCTATATCTGTGAAGGGGAACTGGCGGACGAACCGAATTCCCACACTATCCGATATAACACTTCTACTCTCCGAACATTGCATTTACGAAAAAATATTCGCATATAGGAATGACAAAATTGCATAATTTTTGGAGACGTGGGACCCCTGAATGGAACATTTCCAACTTAATAATATTAAATTTTAGCCCAAGTTGTGTGTAAAGACCTAGAGTAGACACATTTATTTTCAACTCTTCACTACCAGAAGTTTTCAGCTTTGTCACTGGATGTAAATAGGTGTACTGTGCTGGATCCTATAATTCTATAACAAACCCCCCTTGCCCCTCATTCCTTCCCCCACCTTGATTGTCCTGCAACCCTCCCACTAACTTTTTTTTTCCTTTCCCTCCCTCACCTTTCCAATTCTTTTACATTCACAGTTAATAGGTTTGCTAAGTTAAAACCATGAAAAATGTATGAAAGAACAACTTATAGCATATTCTAAGGTTGATGCTTTTATTTACGTAAAAATATATAACTTCTTATATAATCATAATAATCACTATCTGTAACGCATGTATTTGACATGTCATGTTGCACTGCAAACTTCAATAAAATTATTGAGCAATAAAACGGGGAGGGGTCAAACATGCGTGGTACTCGCTCGAGTAACGAGCATCATCGAGTATGGTAATACTCGAACGAGCATCACGCTCGGACGAGCATGTTCGCTCAACTCTAGATATGATACCTTTTAATGGCTAACAAAAATACATCTTGTTGTTGCGAGCTTTCAAACCTCTCAGGGTCCTTCCTCAGGCATAATGGAATACATCCGAAGAGGCATACATTTTCTACTACATGTACTATACAACATTGGACATTTTTAAGATTAAGAAATATATCTCCTTAATCTATCAAAATAAAATCTTGCACAAGATTTTGCAAATCAAGATTAATTTTGTTTCCAAATGTGCCCCCACATTAGCTAATCTACTATCTCCTAATATCTTCAACTGCACGGAAGAGGTTAAAGAGGTGTGGCTTTCAACTACAGGTTTATACAAATGTGGACACAATAAATGTAAATGTGGATATGTCACTAGGGCTTAGTCATTAAATTCCATGAATAGAGGCAAAAGCTATAATATCAATCCCTTTAATAATTGTAAGGCCTTAGTCACACGGGCGTTTTTTGTCGCGATTTGCAGATCGCATGACGGATGCGCATCCGCAAATCGCGTGACCGGGGCCGAAAAATCGCCCGAAAAAACTGCTCCTAGCCGCGTTTCAATAGAAACGGTCCGGAGCTGTCCAGCCCATTGAATTCAATGGAGCCGGCAATACAGCCGGCTCCATTGAAAGCAATGCGCTGCGGGCGATCTCACGATGATTGGTCCCTGCGCTGAGCCAATCAGAGGCAGCTCTCACTCACACCCATTCATGAATGGGTGTGAGTGAGAGCTGCCTCTGATTGGCTCAGCGCAGGGACCAATCAGGGGCAGCTCTCACTCACACCCACTGCCGGCCGGCCGCGCTGAACTCCGTCTGCCGGAACCAGGTGAGTATACATTTTTTTTTTATTTTTACACATTTCTGGATGAATTGCAGGGAAGGGCTTATATATTTAAGCCCTTCCCGACAATTCATCCTGCGATCGCCGGCAGCCCATTGCTTTCAATGGAGCTGGCTGTATTGCCGGCTCCATTGAATTCAATGGGCAAACATCGTTCTTCTCTGCCACAGCTGTTACAGCTGTGGCAGAGAAGAATGATTTGTCTAGTATATGCTCTCAATGGGGTTGGCGCTGCTGCCGCCAGCCCCATTGAGCGCATATAGAGAAGAGAACAGGAATCGCAGATCGCAGATAGGTGCGATCTGCGATTTCTGTTCTATAATTTATCGGACGAGCGCATAAAAAGCGCTCATGTGTCCGATACCATTGCAAAGCAATGGTTTTATAAAATCACCGGACGCATGCGCATGTGCAAATCGCGTGAAAAAACGCCCGTCTGACTAAGGCCTAATAGTGCATATGTTGTATATTTAGTTACATGTAATTTAGGTCAGTTGTGCTACAGGTCCTCCTAAAGTAAGAATTAGACAACATCTTTCTGATGCTAACAACCAAGATGCTTTAAAGATTTCTATGGTCTCTCAACATTTTTTGCATAAACATGAAGAAGATTGTAGCGATTTCTTCTACTGGTATTGAGAGGGTAACTAAGCCACCGAGCGAGGGAATCATAAGTGGAAACTATCGATTGAGAAAACAATATGGATTTTCTGATTAGAAGCCCATATCCCCAAAATTATGAATATTAAACAGAATGTTATTTATCATTATCAACTCATGATTGAAACTAAGAGGATATTAATATTTGTTTTTGATGTTTCTTGATTTTACTATCACTTGTTTCTTTGAGTCATGTGATTGGAGTTGTGTCTAAACTGTGTAAACAGACTCATCTCCATTATTTTTGTATATCTTTTAAAAGTAACAAAACAGCTGTCTCCATTTTCTGCTGCTTGTTTTGTTTTGTATTTTTTAGAACTACTCTGTGTCAGGACGGAACTGAACAGCGCCAAACTGACTCAATTGACTATCATGGGGTCTGTTTGGGTTCTGTTCAACTGCCCGACTTTGAGTTGAATCTGCGGCAGAACCTCTGACCGGAGGTTCCAAAGCAGATATGAAACCACCCTAATTAATTTACCTCTTCCTATAAGCATTTGCTGGGAAAAAGTATTTGGATACCAGCTCTCTACAATATTCCATTGTAACTTATTTGCTTCACTGGGAAAAGATTTTCGACCATAATCTGGAGACCAACTCCCTCCAGAATCTTACTGATAAACTTTGGTACTCCATATCTTCTTGTGCCTGTGGATATTTGTACTATTCTATACTGTCATCACGCAATGTTCGGGTTACTTTCACTTTCATCTCTGAGACGTTAGCGCGCTTTTCTGGCCAATTGAAAGACAGGGAAGGCATTACAACTTCCCCCTGCGACGTTCAAGCCCTATACCACCCCCCTGCAGTGAGTGGTTGGGGAGATCAGGTGTCACCCGAGTATAAAAATCGGCCCCTCCCGCGGCTCGCCACAGATGCGTTCTGACATAGCTGAGGGAAAGTGCTATCTTGTTGGAGCTGCTATAGGGAGAGTGTTAGGAGTTATTGTAGGCTTCAAGAACCCCAACGGTCCTTCTTAGGGCCACATCTAACCGTGTGCAGTACTGTGGAGGCTGCTTTTTGCAGTGTTGCACTTTTTTTTTTTTTTTGGTATATCGGCCGTGCAGAGCATTGCGCCCTGCAGTAATACTCCAGGGACAGAAGTGCTTAGGCAGGGAGAGCGTTAGGAGTATTTTAGGCTTCAAAAACCCCAACAGTCCTTCTTAGGGCCACATATAACCGTGTGCAGTACTGTGGAGGCTGCTTTTTGCAGTGTTGCACCTTTTTTTTTTTTTTGGTATATCGGCCGTGCAGAGCATTGCGCCCTGCAGTAATACTCCAGGGACAGAAGAGCGTAGGCAGGGACAGAAGACATATTAATATTATTGATTGAATATAGGCAGTGGGCCTTTGCTAAAAAAATTTGGGCAAAAAATCTATTTGGCCTGCCTGTCACTGTGCTCAGTGTTCTGGGTCTGTGTGTGCTGGGTGTAGTAGTTCTACAAAATCATACGCAGCCAGCTAAGTGTTACAGCAGGCTTGCGCCAAATTATTTCCTGGCTCTGTCTGGGCTGTGAAATCACTGCTGTATTGCAGTCCACAGTGCAACACTCTGCAGTTCTGTGACATACTCCAGGGACAGAAGTGTGGAGGCAGGGACAGAAGACATATTCATTGAATATAGGCAGTGGGCCTTTTCTAAAAAATATTGGGCAAAAAATCTATTTGGCCTGCCTGTCACTGTGCTCAGTGTTCTGGGTCTGTGTGTGCTGGGTGTAGTAGTTCTACAAAATCATACGCAGCCAGCTAAGTGTTACAGCAGGCTTGCGCCAAATTATTTCCTGGCTCTGTCTGGGCTGTGAAATCACCGCTGTATTGCAGTCCACAGTGCAACACTCTGCAGTTCTGTGACATACTCCAGGGGCAGAAGTGTGGAGGCAGGGACAGAAGACATATTCATTGAATATAGGCAGTGGGCCTTTGCTAAAAAAGTTTGGGCAAAAAATCTATTTGGCCTGCCTGTCACTGTGCTCAGTGTTCTGGGTCTGTCTGTGCTGGGTGTAGTAGTTCTACAAAATCATACGCAGCCAGCTAAGTGTTACAGCAGGCTTGCGCCAAATTATTTCCTGGCGTTCCGTAAACGAAGTCAGCCTCCAACCATAGGCCAATAAGCGGCACATTTAATTACAGCGTTCTGTTTCTGCACTACTGGTAATACACCATGCTGAGGGGTAGGGGTAGGCCTATAGGACGTGGACGCGGGCGAGGACGCGGAGGCCCAAGTCAGGGTGTGGGCACAGACTGAGCCAGTGCGGTGGCCAGGGGTAGAGGCAGGGCCAGACCGAATAATCCACCAACTGTTTCCCAAAGCGCCCCCTCGCGCCATGCCACCCTGCAGAGGTCAAGGTGCTCTACGGTGTGGCAGTTTTTCACAGAGACGCCTGACGACCGACAAACAGTGGTGTGCAACCTTTGTTGCGCCAAGATCAGCTGGGGAGGCACCACCACCAGCATGCGCAGGCATATGATGGCCAAGCACCCCACAAGGTGGGACGATGCCCGTTCACCGCCTCCGGTTTGCACCACTGCCTCTCCCCCTGAGATCCAACCCCCCTCTCAGGACACAGGCACTACCGTCTCCTGGCCTGCACCCACACGCTCACCTCCGCTGTCCTCGGCCCCATCCAGCCATGTCTCTCAGCGCAGCGTCCAGAAGTCGCTAGCGCCACTGTTTGAGCGCAAGCGCAAGTACGCCGCCACGCACCCGCACGCTCAAGCGTTAAACGTGCACATTGCCAAATTGATTAGCCTGGAGATGCTGCCGTATAGGCTTGTGGAAACGGAGGCTTTCAAAAGCATGATGGCGGCGGCGGCCCCGCACTACTCGGTTCCCAGTCGCCACTACTTTTCCCGATGTGCCGTCCCAGGCCTGCACGACCACGTCTCCCGCAACATTGTACGCGCCCTCACCAACGCGGTTACTGCCAAGGTCCACTTAACAACCGACACGTGGACAAGCACAGGCGGGCAGGGCCACTATATCTCCCTGACGGCACATTGGGTGAATTTAGTGGAGGCTGGGACAGAGTCAGAGCCTGGGACCGCTCACATCCTACCCACCCCCCGAATTGCGTGCCCCAGGTCGGTGGTGGTATCTGCGGCCGTGTATGCTTCCTCCACTAAACCACCCTCCTCCTCCTCCTCCTCCTACGCAACCTCTGTCTCACAATCAAGATGTGTCAGCAGCAGCACGTCGCCAGTAGTCGGTGTCACGCGGCGTGGCAGCACAGCGGTGGGCAAGCGCCAGCAGGCCGTGCTGAAACTACTCAGCTTAGGAGAGAAGAGGCACACGGCCCACGAACTGCTGCAGGGTCTGACAGAGCAGACTGACCGCTGGCTTGCGCCGCTGAGCCTCCAACCGGGCATGGTCGTGTGTGACAACGGCCGTAACCTGGTGGCGGCTCTGCAGCTCGGCAGCCTCACGCACGTGCCATGCCTGGCCCATGTCTTTAATTTGGTGGTTCAGCGCTTTCTGAAAAGCTACCCACACTTGTCATACCAGCTCGGAAAGGTGCGCCAGCTCTGCGCACATTTCCGCAAGTCCCACACGCACGCTGCCACCCTGCGGACACTGCAACATCGGTTTCATCTGCCAGTGCACCGATTGCTGTGCGATGTGCCCACACAGTGGAACTCTACGCTCCACATGTTGGCCAGGCTCTATGAGCAGCGTAGAGCTATTGTGGAATACCAACTCCAACATGGGCAGCGTAGTGGGAGTCAGCCTCCTCAATTATTTACAAAAGAGTGGGCCTGGTTGGCAGACATCTGCCAGGTCCTTGGAAACTTTGAGGAGTCTACTCAGATGCTGAGCGGGGATGCTGCAATCATTAGCGTCACCATTCCTCTGCTATGCCTCTTGAGAAGTTCCCTGTAAAGCATAAAGGCAGACGCTTTGGAATCGGAAATGGAGGCGGGGGAAGACAGTATGTCGCTGGATAGTCAGAGCAACCTCATGTCTATATCTCAGCGCGTTGAGGAGGAGGGGGAGGAGCATGAGGAGGAGGGGGAAGAGACAGCTTGGCCCACTGCTGAGGGGACAGATGCTTCTTGCCTGTCATCCTTTCAGCGTGTATGGCCAGAGGAGGAGGAGGAGGGGGAGGAGGAGGAGGTGGAGGAGCATGAGGAGGAGGGGGAAGAGACAGCTTGGCCCACTGCTGAGGGTACAGATGCAGCTTGCCTGTCATCCTTTCAGCGTGTATGGCCAGAGGAGGAGGAGGAGGAGGAGGAGGAGGAGGAGGAGGATCCTGAAAGTGATCTTCCGAGTGAGGACAGCCATGTGTTGCGTACAGGTACCCTGGCATACATGGCTGACTTCATGTTAGGATGCCTTTCTCGTGACCCTCGCGTTACACGCATTCTGGCCACTACGGATTACTGGGTGTACACACTGCTCGACCCACGGTATAAGGAGAGCCTTTCCACTCTCATTCCCGAAGAGGAAAGGGGTTCGAGAATGATGCTATACCACAGGGCGCTGGTGGACAAACTGATGGTAAACTTCCTATCCGACAGCGCTAGTGGCCGAAGGCGCATTTCCGCGGCCCAGGTAGCAGGGGAGGCGCAGAGATCAGGCAGCATGTACAGCGCAGGCAGGGGAACATTCTCCAAGGCCTTTGCCAGCTTTATGGCTCCCCAGCAAGACTGTGTCACTGATCCCCAGTCATGGCTGAGTTGGCGGGAGCACTGTAAAAGGATGGTGAGGGAGTACGTAGCCGATCGCATGACCATCCTCGGTGACGCCTCTGCCCCCTACAACTACTGGGTGTCGAAGCTGGACATGTGGCCTGAACTCGCACTGTATGCCCTGGAGGTGCTTGCTTGTCCTGCGGCTAGCGTCTTGTCAGAGAGTGTGTTTAGTGTGGCTGGGGGAATCATCACGGATAAGCGTACCCACCTGTCAACCGACAGTGCCGACAGGCTTACACTCATCAAGATGAACAAAGCCTGGATTTCCCCAGACTTCTGTTCTCCACCAGCGGACAGCAGCGATACCTAAACAATACGTAGGCTGCACCCGCGGATGGAAGCATCCTTCTCTATCACCATCCAAAACGGGGAGCTTTTTGCTTCATCTATCTGTGTATAATATTCCTCCTCCTCCGCCTGCTCCTCCTCCTGAAACCTCACATAATCACGCCGAACGGGCAATTTTTCTTAGGCCCACAAGGCTCAGTCATATAATTTTTCTAAACAATTTTTAGACGTTTCAATGCTCATTAAAGCGTTGAAACTTTCACCTCAACCAATTTTTATTTTTACTAGGCTGCCTCCAGGCCTAGTTACCAATTAAGCCACATTAACCAAAGCGATTAATGGGTTTCACCTGCCCTCTTGGTTGGGCATGGGCAATTTTTCTCAGGTACATTAGTACTGTTGGTACACCAATTTTTGGGGGCCCTCGCCTACAGTGTAATCCAATTAATTTTTTGCCCACCTGCATTACAGCTGACGTAACATCAGCTGTGTTGGGCACTGCAATGGGAAATATTTATGTACCGCCGGTGGGTTCCAGGGAGCCACCCATGTTGTGGGTCCACAGGGAGTTGTAACTGCATGTGTCCACTTCTAAAGAACCCCGGTCTGACTGGGGCATGCAGTGTGGGCCGAAGCCCACTGCATTAAACATCACATTATTACTAGAGATGAGCGAACACCAAAATGTTCGGGTGCTCGTTATTCGGAACGAACTTCCCGCGATGCTCGAGGGTTCGTTTCGAACAACGAACCCCATTAAAGTCAATGGGCGACCAGAGCATTTTTGTATTTCGCCGATGCTCGCTAAGGTTTTCATGTGTGAAAATCTGGGCAATTCAACAAAGTGATGGGAACGACACAGCAACGGATAGGGCAGGCGAGGGGCTACATGTTGGGCTGCATCCCAAGTTCACAGGTCCCACTATTAAGCCACAATACCGGCAAGAGTGGGCCCCCCCCCCTCCCAACAACTTTTACTTCTGAAAAGCCCTCATTAGCATGGCATACCTTTGCTAAGCACCACACTACCTCCAACAAAGCACAATCACTGCCTGCATGACACTCCACTGACACTTCTCTTGGGTTACATGCTGCCCAACTGCCCCCCCTCCCCCACACAGCGCACACCAAAGTGTCCCTGGGCAGCCTTCAGCTGCCCTCATGCCACACCACGCTCATGTCTATTTAGAATTGCGTCTGCCATGACGAGGGACCGCAGGCACACACTGCAGAGGTTGGCACGGCTAGGCAGCGACCCTCTTTAAAAGTGGCGGAGCGATAGCCCACAATGCTGTACAGAAGCAATGAGAAATAGAATCCTGTGCCACCGCCATCAGGAGCTGCACACGTGGGCATAGCAATGGGGAACCTATGTGCCACACACTATTCATTCTGTCAAGGTGTCTGCATGCCCCAGTCAGACCGGGCTTTTTAATTCATAGACACAGGCAGGTACAACTCCCTATTGTGAAGTCCCTGTCGACCCACAGCATGGGTGGCTCCCTGGAACCCACCGGCGGTACACAGAAATATCCCATTGCATTGCCCAACACAGCTGAGGTAGTAATGTCGTGCTTAATGCAGGTGGGCTTCGGCCCACACTGCATGCCCCAGTCTGACTGGGGTTCTTTATAAGTGTACAGATGTAGTAAAAACTCCTTGTGCACCTACAGCATGGGTGGGTGCCAGGAAGCCACCGGCGGTACATAGAAATATCCCATTGCATTGCCCAACACAGCTGAGGTAGTAATGTTGTGCTTAACCCTTTCCAATCCAATTTGTATATGGTTTTCCTAGGGGGCTTACTCTTTTTCTGCCGTTATACAACGGCGCTATATGCTGGCTAAAGCCAGTACTGCATGAGCTGACACGTAGGATAGGCTCCGACAGCAGAGAGGCTGGCAATATACAGTAAGAGAACCCCGACGGACGTCTACCAACAACGGAGCTGTACAGCCTTAAACCCTAATGTCTTCACAGGTCACACAGTGGACTGGAAAGGGTTAATGCAGGTGGGTTTCGGCCCACACTGCATGCCCCAGTCAGACTGGGGTTCTTTAGAAGTGTACAGATGTATTAAAAACTCCGTGTGCACCTACAGCATGGGTGGCTCCCTGGAACCCACCGGCGGTACATAAAAATATCCCATTGCATTGCCCAACACAGCTGAGGTAGTAATGTCGTGCTTAATGCAGGTGGGCTTCGGCCCACACTGCATGCCCCAGTCAGACTGGGGTTCTTTACAAGTGGACACATGTAGGTTAAACTCCCTGTGGACCCACTGCCTGGGTGGGTGCCAGGAAGCCACCGGCGGTACATAGAAATATCCCATTGCATTGCCCAACACAGCTGAGGTAGTAATGTCGTGCGTAATACAGGTGGGCTTCGGCCCACACTGCATGCCCCAGTCAGACTGGGGTTCTTTAGAAGTGTACAGATGTATTAAAAACTCCGTGTGCACCTACAGCATGGGTGGCTCCCTGGAACCCACCGGCGGTACATAAAAATATCCCATTGCATTGCCCAACACAGCTGAGGTAACGTCAGCTGTAATGCAGGTGGGCTAAAAATTAATTTGATTACACTGTAGGCGAGGGCCCACAAAAATTGCTGTATCAACAGTACTAATGTACATCCCAAAAATTGGCCATGGCCAGCCAAGAGGGCAGGTGAAACCCATTAATCGCTTTGGTTAATGTGGCTTAAGTGGTAACTAGGCCTGGAGGCAGCCCAGTGTAACGAAAAATTGGTTCAAGTTAAAGTTCCAACGCTTTTAAGCGCATTGAAACTTATAAAAATTGTTCAGAAAAATTATTTGACTGAGCCTTGTGGCCCTAAGAAAAATTGCCCGTTCAGCGTGATTACGTGAGGTTTCAGGAGGAGGAGCAGGAGGAGGAGGAGGAGGAATATTAGACACAGATTGATGAAGCAGAAATGTCCCCGTTTTGGATGGTGAGAGAGAACGTAGCTTCCATCCGCGGGTGCAGCCTACGTATTGCTTACGTATCGCTGCTGTCCGCTGGTGGAGAACAGAAGTCTGGGGAAATCCAGCCTTTGTTCATCTTGATGAGTGTTAGCCTGTCGGCACTGTCGGTTGACAGGCGGGTACGCTTATCTGTGATGATTCCCCCAGCCGCACTAAACACCCTCTCCGACAAGACGCTAGCCGCAGGACAAGCAAGCACCTCCAGGGCATACAGCGCGAGTTCAGGCCACGTGTCCAGCTTCGACACCCAGTAGTTGTAGGGGGCAGAGGCGTCACCAAGGATGGTCGTGCGATCCGCTACGTACTCCCTCACCATCCTTTTACAGTGCTCCTGCCAACTCAGCCTTGACTGGGGAGCGGTGACACAGTCTTGCTGGGGAGCCATAAAGCTGGCAAAGGCCTTGGAGAATGTTCCCCTGCCTGCGCTGTACATGCTGCCTGATCTCTGCGCCTCCCCTGCTACCTGGCCCTCGGAACTGCGCCTTCTGCCACTAGCGCTGTCGGCTGGGAATTTTACCATCAGCTTGTCCGCAAGGGTCCTGTGGTATAGCAACACTCTCGAACCCCTTTCCTCTTCGGGTATGAGAGTGGAAAGGTTCTCCTTATACCGTGGATCGAGCAGTGTGTACACCCAGTAATCCGTCGTGGCCAGAATGCGTGCAACGCGAGGGTCACGAGAAAGGCATCCTAACATGAAGTCAGCCATGTGTGCCAGGGTACCAGTACGCAACACATGGCTGTCCTCACTAGGAAGATCACTTTCAGGATCCTCCTCCTCCTCCTCCTCCTCCTCCTCAGGCCATACACGCTGAAAGGATGACAGGCAATCAGCCGGTGTACCGTCAGCAGCGGCCCAAGCTGTCTCTTCCCCCTCCTCCTCATCCTCCTCATGCTCCTCCTCCTCCTCCTGTACGCGCTGAGAAATAGACAGGAGGGTGCCCTGACTATCCAGCGGCATACTGTCTTCCCCCGCCCCCGTTTCCGAGCGCAAAGCAGCTGCCTTTATGGTTTGCAGGGAATTTCTCAAGATGCATAGCAGAGGAATGGTGACGCTAATGATTGTAGCATCGCCGCTCACCACCTGGGTAGACTCCTCAAAATTACCAAGGACATGGCAGATGTCTGCCAACCAGGCCCACTCTTCTGAAAGGAATTGAGGAGGCTGACTCCCACTGCGCCGCCCATGTTGGAGTTGGTATTCGACTATAGCTCTCCGTTGTTCATAGAGCCTGGCCAACATGTGGAGCGTAGAGTTCCACCGTGTGGGCACGTCGCACAGCAGTCGGTGCACTGGCAGCTTAAAGTGATGTTGCAGGGTGCGCAGGGTGGCAGCGTCCGTGTGGGACTTGCGGAAATGTGCGCAGAGCCGGCGCGCCTTTACGAGCAGGTCTGACAAGCGTGGGTAGCTTTTCAGAAAGCGCTGAACCACCAAATTAAAGACGTGGGCCAGGCATGGCACGTGCGTGAGGCTGCCGAGCTGCAGAGCCGCCACCAGGTTACGGCCGTTGTCACACACGACCATGCCCGGTTGGAGGCTCAGCGGCGCAAGCCAGCGGTCGGTCTGCTGTGTCAGACCCTGCAGCAGTTCGTGGGCCGTGTGCCTCTTATCGCCTAAGCTGAGTAGTTTCAGCACGGCCTGCTGACGCTTGCCCACCGCTGTGCTGCCACACCGCGCGACACCGACTGCTGGCGACATGCTGCTGCTAACACATCTTGATTGCGAGACAGAGGAGGAGGAGGAGGAGGGTGCTTTAGTGGAGGAAGCATACACCTCCGCAGATACCAGCACCGAGCTGGGGCCCGCAATTCTGGGGGTGGGTAGGACGTGAGCGGTCCCAGGCTCTGACTCTGTCCCAGCCTCCAGTAAATTCACCCAATGTGCCGTCAGGGAGATGTAGTGGCCCTGCCCGCCTGTGCTTGTCCACGTGTCCGTAGTTAAGTGGACCGTGGCAGTAACCGCGTTGGTGAGGGCGCGTACAATGTTGCGGGAGACGTGGTCGTGCAGGGCTGGGACGGCACATCGGGAAAAGTAGTGGCGACTGGGAACTGAGTAGCGCGGGGCCGCCGCCTCCATGATACTTTTGAAGGACTCCGTTTCCACAACCCTATACGGCAGCATCTCAAGGCTGATGAATTTTGCGATGCGGACGGTTAACGTTTGAGCGTGCGGGTGCGTGGCGGCGTACTTGCGCTTGCGCTCGAACACTTGCGCAAGCGACGGCTGGACGGTGCGCTGAACTACACTGCTGGATGGGGCCGAGGACAGCGGAGATGAGGGTGTGGGTGCAGGCCATGAGGCGGTAGTGCCTGTGTCCTGAGAGGGGGGTTGCATCTCAGTGGCAGGTTGGGGCACAGGGGGAGAGGCAGGGGTGCAAACCGGAGGCGCTGAACGGCCTTCGTCCCACCTTGTGGGGTGCTTGGCCATCATATGCCTGCGCATGGTGGTGGTGGTGAGGCTGTTGGTGTTGGCTCCCCGGCTGAGCTTTGCGCAACAAAGGTTGCACACCACTGTTCGTCGGTCGTCGGGCGTCTCTGTGAAAAACTGCCAGACCTTAGAGCACCTCGGCCTCTGCAGGGTGGCATGGCGCGAGGGGGCGCTTTGGGAAACACTTGGTGGATTATTCGGTCTGGCCCTGCCTCTACCCCTGGCCCTGGCCACCGCACTGCCTCTTGCAACCTGCCCTGCTGATGCCCTTGACTCCCCCTCTGAAGACCTGTCCTCCTGAGTAAGCGTTGCACACCAGGTGGGGTCAGTCACCTCATCGTCCTGCTGCTCTTCCTCCGAATCCTCTGTGCGCTGCTCCCTCGGACTTACTGCCCTTACTACTACCTCACTGCAAGACAACTGTGTCTGATCATCATCGTCCTCCTCACCCACAGAAAGTTCTTGAGACAGTTGGCGGAAGTCCCCAGCCTCATCCCCCGGACCTTTCGAATGGTTGGGCATCAGTGACTATAAACTCCTCTGGTGGGAGAGGAACCGCTGCTGCCCAATCTGAGCAGGGGCCCGAGAACAGTTCCTGGGAGTGTTCCCGCTCCTGAGCAGGTGTCATTGTAGTGGAGTGAGGAGGCTGGGAGGAAGGAGGAGCAGCAGACAGAGGATTCGGATTTGCAGCAGTGGACGGCGCAGAACTGCGTGTTGACGATAGGTTGCTCGAAGCACTTTCTGCCATCCAGGACAGGACCTGCTCACACTGCTCATTTTCTAATAACCGTCTCCCGCGTGGACCCATTAATTGGGCGATGAATGTGGGGACGCCAGAAACGTGCCTCTCTCCTAATCGCGCAGCAGTCGGCTGCGACACACCGGGATCAGGAGCTCGGCCTGTGCCCACACCCTGACTTGGCCCTCCGCGTCCTCGGCCGCGTCCACGTCCTCTAGGCCTACCCCTACCCCTCAGCATGCTGTATTACCAGTGATTTGATTTCACAGGCAGGAAATAAATTGGCGCAAGACTGCAGGCCAAATATAATTTTTGCCCTTTTTGGAAAACAAAAGGCCCCACTGCCTCTAGTGAATGAATAATCTAAGTTTAATAACTGTGCTGTGTCCCTGCTAATGTGTCACAGAACGTGAGGGTAGCAGAGTTATTATAACTCTGGCAGAGCAGGTATTTTTTTCCCAATTAAGGAAAGCAAATGGCGAAGCCAGCAGTAAAGCGTAGCTGGGTGCGTCTGATTTAGCAATGTTGTTCACGCAGCTCACACGTGTCCACAGCCCTTAGGACGGACAGAGGCTGGACAAATAGATTTGTTTTCAGTTTTTTTCCACCAAAAGGCAGCACTGCGTATATTCTATGAACATGAGAAGTTTAATAACTGTGCTGTGTCCCTGCTTATGTGTCACAGAACGTGAGGGTAGCAGAGTTATTATAACTCTGGCAGAGCAGGTATTTTTTTCCCAATTAAGGAAAGCAAATGGCGAAGCCAGCAGTAAATCGTAGCTGGGTGCGTCTGATTTAGCAATGTTGTTCACGCAGCTCACACGTGTCCACAGCCCTTAGGACGGACAGAGGCTGGACAAATAGATTTGTTTTCAGTTTTTTTCCACCAAAAGGCAGCACTGCGTATATTCTATGAACATGAGAAGTTTAATAACTGTGCTGTGTCCCTGCTTATGTGTCACAGAACGTGAGGGTAGCAGAGTTATTATAACTCTGGCAGAGCAGGTATTTTTTTCCCAATTAAGGAAAGCAAATGGCGAAGCCAGCAGTAAAGCGTAGCTGGGTGCGTCTGATTTAGCAATGTTGTTCTCGCAGCTCACACGTGTCCACAGCCCTTAGGACGGACAGAGGCTGGACAAATAGATTTGTTTTCAGTTTTTTTCCACCAAAAGGCAGCACTGCGTATATTCAATGAACATGAGAAGTTTAATAACTGTGCTGTGTCCCTGCTTACGTGTCACAGAACGTGAGGGTAGCAGAGTTATTATAACTCTGGCAGAGCAGGTATTTTTTTCCCAATTAAGGAAAGCAAATGGCAAAGCCAGCAGTAAAGCGTAGCTGGGTGCGTCTGATTTAGCAATGTTGTTCACGCAGCTCACACGTGTCCACCGCCCTTAGGACGGACAGAGGCTGGACAAATAGATTTGTTTTCAGTTTTTTTCCACCAAAAGGCAGCACTGCGTATATTCAATGAACATGAGAAGTTTAATAACTGTGCTGTGTCCCTGCTTATGTGTCACAGAACGTGAGGGTAGCAGAGTTATTATAACTCTGGCAGAGCAGGTATTTTTTTCCCAATTAAGGAAAGCAAATGGCGAAGCCAGCAGTAAAGCGTAGCTGGATGCGTCTGATTTAGCAATGTTTTTCACGCAGCTCACACGTGTCCACAGCCCTTAGGACGGACAGAGGCTGGACAAATAGATTTGTTTTCAGTTTTTTTCCACCAAAAGGCAGCACTGCGTATATTCTATGAACATGAGAAGTTTAATAACTGTGCTGTTTTCCTGCTAATGTGTCACAGAACGTGAGGGTAGCAGAGTTATTAACTGTGGCAGAGCAGGTATTTTTTTTCCCAATTAGGGAAAGCAAATGGCGAAGCCAGGAGTAAAACGTAGCTGGGTGCGTATGATTTTTACAGGTTGCAGACGCAGCCGACACGTGTCCACCGGCGTTAGGACGGACAGAGGCAGGACAAATAGAATTATTTTCACTTGTTTTACAAGCAAAAGGCAGCACTGCGTATATTCAATGAATAATAACTGTGTTGTGGCCCTGCCTATACAATTCTTTCCCTGCAGTATCAATGGAGGGTGGAATGCTCTGCAGAGGCGATTTTGAGAAGCCAAAAAAAAATGCAGCACAGCTAACAGCAGCCTGGACAGTACTGCACACGGATAAATATGGCCCTAGAAAGGACCGTTGAGGTTCTTGAAGGCTACACTCACTCCTAACACTCTCCCTGCCTATGCAGCACTTCTGTCCCTAATGCCAGGTGCAACGCTCTGCAGAGCCGATTTTGAGAAAAAAAAAAATGGCACTGCTAACAGCAGCCAACACACAGCTATCAGTGGCCCTAATAAGGACCTTTGGGGGGTCTTGAAGCCTACACTAACTACCAATTCTTTCCCTACAGCAGCTCCGGTACAAACAGCACTGTCCCTCATCTAACTCACCAGGCATCTGAGGCGAGCCGCGGGAGGGGCCGACTTTTATGTTCGGGTGACACCTGATCTTCCCAGCCACTCACAGCAGGGGGGTGGTATAGGGCTTGAACGTCACAGGGGGAAGTTGTAATGCCTTCCCTGTCTTTCAATTGGCCAGAAAAGCGCGCAAACGTCTCAGGGAAGGAAGTGAAAGTAACCAGAACACCGCATGGTGTTCGTTACGAATAACGAACATCCCGAACACCCTAATATTCGCACGAATATCAAGCTCGGAAGAACACGTTCGCTCATCTCTAATTATTACCTCAGCTGTGATGGGCAATGCAATGGGATATATTAATGTACCGCCGGTGGCTTCCTGGCACCCACCCATGCTGTCGGTCCACACGGAGTTGTAACTGCATGTGTCCACTTCTAAAGAACCCCAGTCTGACTGGGGCATGCAGTGTGGGCCGAAACCCACCTGCATTAAACATGAATTTATTACCTCAGCTGTGATGGGCAATGCAATGGGATATATTTATGTACAGCCGGTGGGTTCCAGGGAGCCACCCATGCTGTGGGTGCACAGGGAGTTGTAACTGCATGTGTCCACTTCTAAAGAACCCCGGTCTGACTGGGGCATGCAGTGTGGGCCAAAGCCCACCTGCATTAAACATCACATTATTACCTCAGCTGTGATGGGCAATGCAATGGGATATATTAATGTACCGCCGGTGGCTTCCTGGCACCCACCCATGCTGTCGGTCCACAGGGAGTTGTAACTGCATGTGTCCACTTCTAAAGAACCCCAGTCTGACTGGGGCATGCAGTGTGGGCCGAAGCCCACCTGCATTAAACATGAATTTATTACCTCAGCTGTGATGGGCAATGCAATGGGATATATTTATCTACCGCCGGTGGCTTCCTGGCACCCACCCATGCTGTCGGTCCACACGGAGTTGTAACTACATGTGTCCACTTCTAAAGAACCCCAGTCTGACTGGGGCATGCAGTGTGGGCCGAAGCCCACCTGCATTAAACATCACATTATTACCTCAGCTGTGATGGGCAATGCAATGGGATATATTAATGTACCGCCGGTGGCTTCCTGGCACCCACCCATGCTGTCGGTCCACAGGGACTTCACAATAGGGAGTTGTACCTGCCTGTGTCTATGAATTAAAAAGCCCGGTCAGGTTGGGGTATGCAGTGTGGGCCGAAGCCCACCTGCATTTAATCTGACGTTAGCTCTGCTGTCCAGGGCACTGCAATGGGATACATTTATGTACAGCCGGTGGCTTCCTGGCACCCACCCATGCTGTCGGTCCACAGGGACTTCACAATAGGGAGTTGTACCTGCCTGTGTCTATGAATTAAAAAGCCCGGTCAGGTTGGGGCATGCAGTGTGGGCCGAAGCCCACCTGCATTTAATCTGACGTTAGCTCTGCTGTCCAGGGCACTGCAATGGGATACATTTATGTACAGCCGGTGGGTTCCAGGGAGCCACCCATGCTGTGGGTGCACACGGAATTCCCATTGCGGAGTTGTACCTGCCTGTGACTATTTATAAAAAAACGCGGTCTGACTGGGGCATGCAGACACCTTGACAGAATGAATAGTGTGTGGCACATAGGTTCCCCATTGCTATGCCCACGTGTGCAGCTCCAGATGGAGGTGGCACAGGATTGCATTTCTCATTGCTTCTGTACAGCATTGTGGACTATCGTCCCACCCCTTTTAAAGAGGGTCGCTGCCTAGCCGTGCCAACCCTCTGCAGTGTGTGCCTGCTTTTCCTCTGGCAGACGCACTTATAAATAGACATGAGGGTGGCGTGGCATGAGGGCAGCTGAAGGCTGGGCAGGGACAGTTTGGTGTGCGCTGTGGACACTGGGTCGTGGGGGGAAGGTTTGGGCAGCATGTAACCCAGGAAAAGTGGCAGCGGAGTGTCATGCAGGCAGTGATTGTGCTTTGTTGGAGGTAGTGTGGTGCTTAGCTAAGGTATGCATTGCTAATGAGGGCTTTTCAGAAGTAAAAGTTGTTGGGAGGGGGGGGGGCCCACTCTTGCCGCTATTGTGGCTTAATAGTGGGACCTGGGAACTTGAGATGCAGCCCAACATGTAGCCCCTCGCCTGCCCTATCCGTTGCTGTGTCATTCCCATCACTTTCTTGAACTGCCCAGATTTTCACAAATGAAAACCTTAGCGAGCATCGGCGATATACAAAAATGCTCGGGTCGCCCATTGACTTCAATGGGGTTCGTTATTCGAAACGAACCCTCGAGCATCGCAAAAAGTTCGTCTCGAGTAACGAGCACCCGAGCATTTTGGTGCTCGCTCATCTCTAGTGAATACAGATACAAAGTGCAACCTTTTGGCAATCGAACTGCCTTTTTCAAGCATTACAATTCACAAACTGCACAGACATATAAACCTCTCCCTCACCATCCATTGGATAGCAAAAAGGTGTGTATCAATTACAATTTTGTTCCATATCAAAATGTCCAAAACATTTTATAAGTCGAGTATAGATCCATATTGTGAATTTATATCAAAATCACATCCTTCTAATGGACACCAAT
Source organism: Eleutherodactylus coqui (assembly GCF_035609145.1). Taxonomy (NCBI): domain Eukaryota; kingdom Metazoa; phylum Chordata; class Amphibia; order Anura; family Eleutherodactylidae; genus Eleutherodactylus; species Eleutherodactylus coqui. The sequence continues at coordinate 102,185,490 of NC_089838.1, read as the reverse complement.
CTTCTTCCAAATCTCCAGGAAGCTCCGATCACTCACAAGAAGACTTTGATCATTGTTTGTAAACAATCTGAAGGAGCATGCACCACAGTCCTGCTTCCATTGGTCTGTGTACTCCCAACTGTTAAAATGTTGCACACAAGCACACTGAAGCACTATACACGCATGCGTACCATTGCCCACTTCCATGGCGTCTGTCAACCCTTAAAGTATGTCCATTACTGACATCTCTGGATTAATCTGGAAAATGCACAGTGGGGTCACATGACCTCTTCTCTGCATATGCTGATGACAACTAAAATAACAAATAAGCAGCTAATCCAGTACTTCTATATAACAACCACATGCTCTTCTGGAGACACTGAGCCCAGCCTTATGCTTCAAAAGGGGGGGGGGGGGTGCAAAAATGAATTTTTGAAGGTTAGCTTAGTTATGTCTCTACATAAAGTATCTGTTTGTAACATCTTTGTGCCAAATACCATGCCTAACGTACAGATATCACCTTCAGAGGTCTTGTGACACCTCAAGTGTCATAGCTGTTTCGGTGACATAAGGGGGACATACATAATATTAGAATGAACTACAATTAATGTTATGACTCAGGTGCTTATCGTTTACAATGAGGTAACACTAAAACACTGATTGTAGATATTTAAAAAAACTTTTGTAATTTCTTTTAGGCTTTTGGAAAGTTTTTGATAACTTTAGTCAACTTTTGTGTGTCCAATTTTTGTTTTGCTTTTAATTTTTTTAAATAGAATGCATTGAAATATTTACGTACAGTAAAACAATTAAATGTTTTCCAAGTAAAAATAATTAAAATAAAAGAATTTGCCTGTGCATCAAATATTCCCATATAGACATTTCAACCAGACAGTCCTGGGAACCTTTATAAGGCCTAGATTTTCCATATAAAACAGTATGCTACCTTTTTATTTACTTCTGTTCCTGTTGATAAGTGGACATCTAAAGAGTTAAACAGCTGAAATCAGAGCCTTCTCAGATCCCAGTTGTTACTCCAGAAGTAAGGCTACCAATCACATTGCTAGAACCTTCACATTTACATGCATATATACTTCTAAATTAACAGAGGAGCAAATTCGGTTGGCATAGACCAGCAAGTTTGGGTTATTTTTCCAAAAAGTTTCCTTCTGACACACACAAACTTGTGTGTTTTGGTAGTTTTTTTTTATATCCATAAAAATACATGCAAAAATAACTTGTACATACTTTTTTTACAAGCATTTTTGCTGCCATTATTTTTTCCATTCACACATTTTTAAGATGCATTTTTTCTTATGTCCTATAAAGAAGTATATGATAAAATGCCAGAAAAGAAAACAAAAACCTCCAGCTTGCTAAGATTGTAAAAAAATGACACTGACCCCCAAAATGTACTACAGGTAAAAAATAGCCACAAACACACCCTGTTTTTATTGCATTTTTTAAAATTTCCAATTGACCTGTAATTAACATCTGGCAACAGCATTTTATTTTTTGCCGCCTAAGGGACCTTTTGGTGTAGAATTGAAAATGCCTTAAAACTTGGCTGCAATTCCGCATCAAAATTCGCAATTAGACCTGCAGCTTTCGACGTGTATTTCTGGAGTTGTGGATCTGGGAACGTCATACATCCTAATTCCAGCCCGTATGAAAAGGCCCTAAAACATCCAGAAAAGTGTGTTTAAAAAAAAAAAAAAAGTGCGATAAACCACTGCAAGAAGGACACTTCATACAAAATGATTGATTTAAAGACTTTTTGTTCACTCATTTCTTAGTTTAGATTAAAGTCATTCTTATGTCTGCATAAACCATAGTTCACTTGTCCCCCAGCCATGAATATGAGCATCAATTAGATTTGCCGAAGCAGTAAGGTTGACCACAAAGATGCTTCAATTTCCCTGGCTGTTTTAACATTTATCACCCTTGCATCAAATGCTACACTGCGTGGGTGGCTGTGTGGGAGGTCGCAAGAATTCAGAAGGCAAGAAGGACAAAGAAAGCTTCCCCACTTCCATCTAATGAAGTTAAACAAAAGGCAGGTTCTGTTGATAGTACAAAGGAAAATAATCAGAGTATATGAGATCAAGAAGGTTCTTTAATGCGGACACACACGCCGATTGTTCATGCATAGTACCTCTAGCTTGTTATGTGTGAGCACCGAGGTCATTTCTAGATTCATTACTCAATATCACACCATATTCAAATCCCTGGAACAATCTCCTTCACGGCTCAATTAGTTGATTGCTTTTCAGAAAGACAAGTGATAGCACAGAAATGTACATGTACAAGATACTTTACTTCTGATGTTCTATATTAATGATCTCATCTGCTAACATAGAGTACATTAGTGAGGATATACTCTGACCTCAGTGCAGCCTAATGGGTACTGTAGTCTGTTTATTAATTATATAATTATTGCCATCTAGATAGTAATAGTGTTCCTTCTTTCTATTAACACTTGCACAAGCTATACTATAGACTTTCCTTTATTGCAGATTACAGTCGCAATGGCATGTAAAGTGTACTTTGTCATTGAAGGCTCTGTATATTTTTGGTCTACATCTCATGTCAGTATACCACAAACCATATCTAGACTGACCCAACAGTGAATGTGTCTCTAATCGATTTGACTTTGGGCTAAGTTTGGAGACTGCACCTTGGGCTACACCCTTGATCCCCACTAGTCGAAATCTGGTCTTTGCTGCGAGGTACTTGGATTGTTTTCCAAAAAACAATCGCGTTATGTGGTCAGAAAAACTGCAATGCAGTACTGGAGTGTGTAAGCAGAGATGTGACCAAGGGACGAGCAGAGGTCAGGCCTGGCAGATAACTTGCATGGAAGAAGAACAGGCCAAATATCAAAGTGGATGAATGTCTTGTGTAGTCGATAAAGAGGCCAAAAGGCAGAGCACACAGAGAAAAAAAGCCAGGCTCAGGAATGGAGAAAATCAGGCACAAGTCTATTACTAGGAGATCCGAAAGGAAAAAACTGGCACCTTCGAACAGTAGAGATTGATTGCACCTGCTGATGGGTAAAGCAGCCCTAAATAGCCTAGGAACTGTCAAGATTGGTTGGGGACTGGAAAGTTGGGTGAATGTGTTGACCCATTAAAAGGCAGAGTGGATTTGTACTCACTTTATGGGAACCAGGGAAATAACAGGAGATGTGGTGTCTGCCACAGACAACATGGAGAATACAGCAGGGCCACAGATTATAATGTACATATGCTTTTGCTGTATAGATATATGATAAAAGACTGTCCTGAAATAATCCTATAGTTTGGAGTGCTAGTCCGCTAATTCTCTCATTTGTAACACTAACTGCTGTCTTTTCACAGGACCATCTGAACGGTTTGGGCTGCTGCTGCCTCATAGTCTAGGCTGCCGTATGATTGTTGAAGGAACAAAAATTCACCGATAAAATGGTTTGATACATGCTAGAATTCAAAGGGCAGTACTCCATTAATTAAAAATGGGTCTTAAATTAAAACAATGATACAAGGCACACGAGTAGCTCAATTGAAGAATGGTTGAAAAAGATATATGTTCTGAAATGGCCAAGTCCGAATCTTGACACTCTGAATATCTGTAAACTATGTAATGAGTCATACATTGTAATGACTACTGTTGCCTTGGGGACCATAAATTTAGGTGGCTAAAATTGAAAACATGGGCACCAATTTTTATTTTAGTAAATCAATTTTTTTTTCATTGTGTTTAGCAACAGTAACGAATCAAATACCATTATATTTATAGTATAGTACTGTATAGTTTGATTACAGGCTCCGCTTAATCCAGTGGGATAAATCGAAAAAATACATTGAGGACAAGAAAATTGACAACCTGCAGTTGGAAAGATAAAAAAAATCAGTGTTGCTAATTGCCTTTGTTGCTAAAACCTTTGTAATCAAATGGTAGTTTTAGAGGTGGCCTTACTTGAGTGAATCCTATAAAGTCTGCTGTGTTAGCTAAAGGTGCAGCACAAATACTATATATGGTGTCTCCACATACCAAATGTATTTGTACTGTATAAAATCTTCACTGGGTATAGAGAAAGACCAGAGTAGCACTCTAAAACTCTTTTCTAACACCATGGTGTATCCTGATTAGAGATGAGCGAGCACCAAAATGCTCGGGTGCTCGTTGCTCGAGTCGAACTTTCCGCTATGCTCGAGGGTTCGTTTCGAGTAACGAACCCCATTGAAGTCAATGGGCGACCCGAGCATTTTTGTATATCGCCGATGCTCACTAAGGTTTTCATTTGTGCAAATCTGCAAAACCTACGAAAGTCATGGAAACGACACAGAAACGGATAGGCAGGCGAGGGGCTACATGTTGGGCTGCATCTCAGGTTCCCAGGTCTCATTATTAAGCCACAATAGTGGCAAGAGTGCCCCCCCCCCTAACAATTTTTACTTCGGACAAACCCTCATTAGTAAGCCACACCTTAGCTAAGCACCACACTACCTCCAACCAAGCACAATCACTGCCTGCAGGACACACCGCTGCCTCTTCTCCTGGGTTACATGCTGCCCAACCACCCCGCACGACCCTGCGTCCGCAGCACACACAAAAGTTCCCCTGCGCAGTCCTCAGCTGCCCTCATGCCACACACTGGCCTCATAGCCACACCACCCTCATGTCTATTTAATAAGTGCGTCTGCCATGAGGAAGAACCGGAGGCACACACTGCAGAGGGTTAGCAAGGCCAGGCAGCGACCCTCTTCGAAAGCGTGGGCGATAGCCCACAATGCTGTTGAGAATTGATAATAGATTGACGTTCCATCTTCATTCCAATGCTTTGCCACCTCCGTCAGGAGCTGCAAATGTGGGCATAAAAGGGAGTCCGCTGCCAGCCCAGCACTTCTACACATCTCCACAATGCAGCAATACTCAGTGTGGGAAGTATGTGAGCAGGCCCTGGGTCAGCTTCTGTCCCAGCAAACACCTTGTGTGGCCCAAGGTGCTGCGAGTGACATAGCAATGGGGACTCCATGTGTCCACACACTACTCATTCTGTTTGAGTGTCGGATACCTCATCGACAACGCAAGGGGTAAACCATCTACATTCTGCACCCTACCCAAGTCTGTCAGTGTTTTGGGGACAGACAGGTACAACTTGGCTATGGCAAGTCTGTGTGCACCCGCAGCATGGGTGGCTAGCAGGTACACACATACGGTACAGAAAGAAATCCCATTGCAGTGCCCTGGATAGCTGAGGTTACGTGAGAGGGAATACATGTTGGCTGCGGTCCACACGCCATGCCCTAGACATTCTTGGTTTTTTAAAAAGTGCCAAGCAGGTACAACTCCTCTATGGCAAGTCTGTGTGCACCCGCAGCATGGGGGGCTAGCAGGAACACACAGACAGTACAGAAAGAAATCCCATTGCAGTGCCCCGGATAGCTGAGGTTACGTGAGAGGGAATACATGTTAGCTGCGGCCCACACGCCATGCCCTAGACATTCAGTTTTTTTTTTAAGTGCCAGGCAGGTACAACTCCGCTATGGTAAGTCTGTGTGCACCCGCAGCATGGGAGGCTAGCAGGAACACACAGACAGTACAGAAAGAAATCCCATTGCAGTGCCCCGGATAGCTGAGGTTACGTGAGAGGGAATACATGTTGGCTGCGGCCCACACGCCATGCCCTAGACATTCTGGGTTTTACGGCCGTTGTCACACACGACCATGCCCTGTTGAAGGCTCAGCGGCGAAAGCCAGATGTCTGTCTGCTCAGTTACACCCTGCAACAGCTCGGGGGCCGTGTTCCTTTTGTCACCTAGGCTGAGTAGTTTCAGCACGGCCTGCTGACGCTTGCCCACCGCTGTGCTGCTGCGCTGCGCCACACCAACTGCTGGCGACGTGCTGCTCACATTTCTTAATTGAGAGGTAGAGGTTGCGTAGGAGGAGTAGGAGGGGGAGGGTTTAGAGGAGGTGGCATAGACCGCCGCTGATACCAGAACCGCGGAAGGACCCGCAATTCTGGGTGTGGGTAGGACGTGTGAGGTCCCAGCCTCCACCAAATTCACCCAATGTGCCGTCAGGGAGATATAGTGGCCCTGCCCGCCAGTACTTGTCCATGTGTCCGTGGTTAAGTGGACCTTCCCAGTAATCGCGTTGGTGAGGGCACGATTGATGTTGTGGGAGACATGCTGGTGTAGGGCTGGGATGGCACACCGGGACAAATAGTGGCGACTGGGGACCGAGTAGCGTGAGACTGTCGCCGCCATCATGTTTTTGAAAGCCTGTGCTTCCACAAGCCTGTATGGCAGCATCTCCAGGCTGATCAATTTGGCAATGTGCACGCTTAAAGCTTGAGCGTGCGGGTGCACAGCAGCGTATTTGCGCTTGCGCTCCAAGGCTTGCGCTAGCAACAGCTGGATGCTGCGCTGAGAGACATTGCTGGATGCGGCCGAGGACAGCGGAGGCGCGGGCGTGGGTGCAGGCCGGGAGGCTCTGGTGCCTGTGTCCTGAGAGGGGGGTTGGATCTGAGTGGCAGGTTGGGGCACAGGGGGAGAGGCAGTGGTGTGACCCGGAGGCGGTGAACGGCCTTCATCCCACTTTGTGGGGTGCTTGGCCATTATACGCCTGCGCATGCTGGTGGTGGTGAGGCTGGTACTGGTGGCTCCCTGGCTGATCTTGGCGCGACACAGGTTGCACACCACCATTCGTCGGTCGTCCGCGCTCTCACTGAAAAACATCCACACCTTTGAAGACCTAGGCCTCTGCAGGGTGGCTTGGCGCAAGGGGGTGCTTTGGGAAACAGTTGGGGGAGTCTTCGCTCTGGCCCTGCCTCTACCCCTGGCCACCCCACTGCCTCTTCCAACCTGTCCTGCTGCTGCACTTGCCTCCCTCTCTGAAGAGCTTTCCTCAGTTGGCGTAGCAAACCAGGTGGGGTCAGTCACCTCATCGTCCAGCGGCTCTTCCTCCGAATCCTCTGTGCGCTCCTCCCTCGGACTTACTGCCCTTACTACTACCTCACAGATAGACAACTGTGTCTCATCATTGTCGACCTCCTCACCCACAGAAAGCTCTTGAGACAGTTGCCGGAAGTCCCCAGCCTAATACCCCGGACCCCGGGAACTTTCCAAAGGTTCCTGGGAGTCTGTCTGCTCATCAGAATGTGTCATTTTCATGGCGTGAGAAGGCTGGGAGGAAGGAGGAGTAGCAGCGAGAGGATTCAGAGTTGCAGCAGTGGACAGCGTAGAAGACTGGATGGTCGATACATTGCTGGATGCATTTTCTACCATCCACGACAGGACCCTCTCACACTGCTCATTTTGTAATAAAGGTCTACCACATGGACCCAAAAATTGTGATATAAAGCTGGGGACCCCAGAAACTTGCCTCTCTTCTAATCCCGCACCAGCCGGCTGCGATTCACCTGGACCAGGAACTTGGCCTGTGCCCACACCCTCACTTGGACCTTTGTGTCCTCGCCCGCGTCGACGGCCACTTCCTCTAGGCCTACCCCTACCCCTCAGCATGGTGTATTACCAATAGAGCAGACACAGAGTGGTTTGAATAATTATGCAATTAGTGGCGTGCAGTTGGAGGGCAGTTGGAGGCTGACAGCGGTTATGTTACGCACGCTGCAGTCCGCAAAAAATTATACGCTAGGCTGCAAAAAGGCCTAGCTGGGTAATAGTGAGCCACTTCAACAGTAATGTACACGCTCACAAATAGCCCTAAGGAGGAGGTTTTTTTCAGATTTTTTTGAAAAAAACAGCAGCCTAGATAGCGTGTATATGTCTTTCCCTCTATCAGCGGCTGTAGGCGTACGCTGTGCGTGAAGTTGACGGGACGCACAGAGCGGTGTAAAAAATTAGACAATTATTGGCCTGCACTTGGAGGGTCACAGCGGTTATGTAACGCACACTGTAGGCTGAAAAAAATATACGCTGGGCTGCAGAAAGGCCTAGCTGGCTAGTAGTGAGCCACTACAATAGTAATGCACATGCTCACAGGTAGCCCTAAGGAGGAGTGTTTTTTCAGTTTTTTTTTTTAAACCAGCAGCCTAGATAGCGTGTATATATCTTTCCCTCTATCAGCGGCTGTGGGCAAACGCTGTGCGTAAAGTTGACGGGACGCACAGAGCGGTGTTAAAAAATTAGGCAATTATTGGCCTGCACTTGGAGGGTCAAAGCGGTTATGTAACGCACACTGTAGGCCGAAAAAATTATACACTGGGCTGCAGAAAGGCCTAGCTGGCTAATAGTAAGCCACTACAACAGTAATGCACATGCTCACAGGTAGCCCTAAGGAGGAGCTTTTTTGGGGGTACCTGTTGACAGGATTCTACACTCCCACTGTCCCTGCCTGACCAGTACTGCCCCTATACTCTGTATAATTGGCTGCAGACTGAGAACGCAATAGTCTGCATAGCCCAGGATGAAAAAAAAAAAGTGCAAAACTGCTCCCAGCAGCCACAACAGTAATGCACATGGTCAGATGTGGCCCTAAGAAGCACCGTTGGGATTCTTGAAGACGCTAACACTCTCCCTATTGCAGCAGCAGCACTCTCCCTAATCTCTGCCTGCATGTTTCTGAGGCGAGCAGTGGGCGGGACTGCTTTATATACTCAGCGGTCACTTGATCTCGCAAGCCACTCACTGCAGGGGGGTGGGATAGGGCTGGAACGTCACAGGAGGAAGTTGTAATGCCTTCCCTGCATGTCTATTGGCCAGAAAATGCAGGGAAGGAAATGGAATTGACTAAAGTACCGCGTGGTGCTCGTCTCGAGTAACGAGCATCTCGAGTACCCTAATACTCGAGTGAGCATCAAGCTCGGATGAGTACATTCGCTCATCTCTAATCCTGATGTCATCACAATCTCATAAGTAATCATCACATTTACCATGCAATTGAACTTAAAATATATTTTTCTAGAGACTACTATTTATTGGGCACCATATAATTATATAAATTCAAAGTAAAACGTGCTGAACAATCCAAGCATGCATAATTAACCCCTTAGTGACGAAGCCTGTTTGCGCCTTAGTGACGGAGCCACATTTTGGAAATCTGACATGCGTCGTTCAACGTAGCATAACTTCGTAAAGGCTTTACATATCCAAGTGATTCTGACAATGTTTTTTCGCCACATGTTGTACTTCATTTTGTTTGTAAAAAGAGACTGATATAATTTGTGTATATTTATTAAAAGTACCAATATTGGAAAAATGTTGAAAAAATTGTCATTTTTTCAAATTTTCAACTGTAATATCTCAAATATGTCCAAACATACTGTACAAATTTTTGATAAGATATATATTTCCATCTGTTTACTTTATTCTGAATGCACACTTGAAAAACTTTTGTGTTTTTTTTAACCATTTATAGGACATACAAATTTAACATTACTTTTCAGCATTTTGAGGAACACTTTGTTTTCCTGCACCAAGCCAAGTTTGCAAAGGCTCATGAGTGTCAGAATAATAGATATCCCCCAAATGACCCCATTTTAAAAACTACACCCCTTAATATATTCACTGAGGGGTGTCATGAGTATTTTGATCCTACCAGTTTTTTTCAGGAATTAATTCAATTTAGAGGAGGAAAAATAAAATTTCATAGTTTTGCAAATATGTCATTTTAAAGACATATTTTTTTTCCTATATTGCCCATGAAAATGAGGATTTACACCCCAAAATGGATACCCCCATTTCTCCCGTGTTCAGAAACATACCCATTGTGGCCCTAATCTTATGTCTGGATGCACAACGGGACCCAAAATGAAAGGAGTAGTCGGTGTCTTTCAGAACATACATTTTGCTTGAAGGCGTTTTAGGCCCATAGCACTATTGTAGAGCTCTTGAGCGGCCAAAACCAAAGAGAACCCCCACAAGTGACCCCATTTTGAAAACTAGACCCCTAACAAATTTATCTAGGGGTGTACTGCCCATTTTGACCCCACAGTTTTTGAATGAGTTCAAGCAAAGCAAAAGGAAAAAAATGTGATTTTCGTTTTTTTTGGCAATTCTGTCGTTTTAAAAACTGCTTTTTTGGAACAGCACACACATGAATGAAGACTTGCACCACAAAATGGATACCCCTGTTTGTCCCGTGTTCAGGGACATACCCATTGTGGCCCTAATCCTTTGTCTGGATGCACAACGGGGCCCAAAATGAAAGGAGTAGTCGGTGGCTTTCAGAACATAAATTTTCCTTGAAGGCATTTTAGGCCCCATTGCCCACTTGTAGAGCCCTTGAGCGGCCAAAACGACAGAGAACCCCAACAAGTGACCCCATTTTAAAAACTAGACCCCCTAACGAATTTATCTAGGGGTGTACTGTGTATTTTTACCCTACAATTTTTGAATAAATCTAAGCAAAGCAGTAGGAAAAAAATTACAATTTTCATTTTTTTGGCATTTGTTTCAATTTAAAAACAGTTTTTTTTGTACAGCACACATAGGAATGAAGACTTTCACCCCAAAATGGATACCCCTGTTTGTCCCGTGTTCAGAACCATACCCATTGTGGCCCTAATCTACTTAAAGGACACATGGCTAGGCCTATAATGGAAGGAGCACCCATTTGATTTCAGGGTACAACGGGATAAATTCCAGGCCCCATTACCCACTTGTAGACCCATTGAGCGTCCAAAACAATAAAGAATACTTCGTTTTTATATATCTAGATGACGGCAGCAGCAACCACTGAGGTTTTGTAGGCCGCTGCTTCCCCCTTCCAGGCTGAATAAAATAGCCGTTGTGTGAGAATCGCTGGGGGGGGGGGGGAGACATTCTTACTGCTGGGAGAATTGCTGGGGGGGATGGGAGACATTCTGACTGCTGGGATAATCGCTGGGGGGGATGGGAGACATTCTGACTGCTGGGAGAATCGCTGGGGGGGGGAGCGGAGGCATGACTGCTGGGAGAATCGTTGGGGGGAGGGGGGCATGGTGACTGCCAAGAAAATCTCTGTGGGGGAAGGGGGGCATGATGACTGCCAGGAGAACCGCTGGGGGGGAGCCATTATGACTGCTGGGGGAACCACTTGGGGGGAGGGGGGCATTATTATTGCTGGCGGACAGCTGGGGGTGGCATTGTGACTGCTGGTGGACCACTGGGGGGGGGTATTATGACTGCTGGGGGAACCGCTGGGGGGGGGGGAGCGGGCATTATTACTGCTGGGGGACCGCTGGGGTATGTCACTCTCATTACTAATGGGGGGAGTGTCACTATTATTACTGCTGTGGGATGTCACTATTATCGCTGGGGTGAAGGTGTCACTATTACCGCTGGGGTATGTGTACATGTGGCAGAAATGGGCAGGGCTCTTTCAGAATAGACCGGGTGCAGATTTTGACTGCTTTTTAGATGCGGAAATGCTGCAGAATTTTCCACAGAAATCTCCGCTGAGGACATTCTGCAGTATTTCCGCGTCCAAAAAGCAGTCAGAATCTGCACCCGGTCTATTCTGAAACAGCCTTGTCCTTTTTAGAACGACGGGGGTAAAATCATACGTTGTGATAAGCCCCGCCCCCTGACGTGTTGGCACTTTGCGATACATAAGTGGGTTTTGGGTTGTAGTTTGGGCACTCGGTCCCTAAAAGGTTCGCCATCACTGGCCGAATACATGTTTGCCCACTTCCAACTCCAATGGAGACTGACTGTAAATGGCTGGCGTGCTCTAGTATTTATGGTTTCAAGCTGTACGTGTCATTGCATACAGTCTATCTATCTATCTATCTATCTATCTATCTATCTATCAGGGTTATTGCATACAGTCTATCTATCTATCTATCTATCTATCTATCTATCTATGACATCAGGAAATGAGAGAATTAGATTTTGTAGGCCGCTGCTTCCCCCTTGCGGGCTGAATAAAATAGCCGTTGGGTGGAACATACAATTTATCCGGCTGCTGTGGCTTCTTAGGAAGATATCCTAGTACTTGTTTACCCACTTCCAACTCCAATGGTAATTGGCTGGCGTGCTCTAGTGGTTCCAAGCTGTACGTGTCATAATAGAGCCTTAATGACATCACAATGCAGCTTTATAGAACATGTTGGGGCATGTTCAAGGGCGTCCGATGTTGCTTTATAGAACATGTTGGGGCATGTTCAAGGGCGTCCGATGTTGATGACATCAGTGATGACATCACAATAGCAGGTGGCTTACTTATTCGATCTACGTGGGGGGGGGCGTAACTTTCGACGACGCTCGCGCGCCATTTATCGTAGGATATTTGTACTATGCCTATAATCTTCCCAGGAGTGTACTTAACAACTTCCCAAAGTTTCATGGCGATCGGATGAATGGTGTAGTAGCGCATAAAGGACAAACAGACACGCACGCAGACACGCACGCACGCAGACAGACATACATTCAATTTTATATATATAGATATAGTGGGAAAAAAAGCTGTGTAGCTAGCTACACGCTGGTCCAGAACCCGGATAAATGGGGAGGGGTGGAGAAAGCAATGGCAAACTACACCACTATTTGTGTCAAAATACTTTATGGATCACAGCCGGACAAGGATAGGAAAGCAAGAAGAATGATGAACCATAAAGTGACCGAAAGCTGGCTTTGACTGAATGGAAAATCATAATAGTGAGAAAAAAAAATTGTCTTGATTGTCTACATCTGCTAGGGAGGCAAAAATTGTTAACGATGCTCGCATGGTTAAGCTCTGCCAGCGCCATCTTGGTAGGGACAAACCAAAGCTCCACAATACAACCACATGTCTGGTCACATGACCAGACCCACAACACCATCTTGTTTTAGAGAAGAAAATGTATTAGAGGATCTATAGGAATGAGACGATCACACTGGTCAGAAGAATGCATTATTTTTAGAAACAATGCATAAAGTGAAATTAAACTCGTGATGCAAAGATAAAAATCCAGTTAGGGTTGCCATAATAGATGCAAAAGATAGTTTTCCCCCCTAAAAATAAAAGGTCAAATACACCAAGGACACGCAGCAAAGTGATGAATTCATAGTATGGGAAAGAAATATGTACATATTATATAATATTATATGAACAATAAAATGAGAGTAAATATCTAGATTATATATAAATCTCTTCTAAAGGCCCATTTAGACACAACAATTATCGCTCAAAATTCAGCCAAAAGCCATCTCTTGAGCGATAATCACTAAGTCTAAGCATGCGCCCATCATGCACTTTTCGTGCACTATTTATTCATCGCTGACTTCAAACCAGTTTGAAATCCGTCATTCCTGCTTATCAGGACCGCGCGCTGAGTTCTCCACGGGTAGCGCTGATAGCATTCTTTCAGCTGCTATCCCACTGAAGAACAATGGAGCTGAATGCAGATAACAGACCTCCAGCTGTTATCTGCATTCACTGAAAGGCTTAATTTGCATGCTAATAAGCTGCTGAGTAGCTACTTAGTAGTTTATGCAAAATGATCGCTCAAAGCTGTCACTCCAACTGTCGCTTGAGCGATTTTTGAGCAATCATCTTTGCGTCAAAAGAGGCCTTAGACTCCAGTTAAACTGGGTAGGCCCATAATGCTTTTCATTGGAATCCTCCCAGGTCAACAGGATGTTCATCCAAGAAACAGAGGCCAACCTAGGCTGAAGACAGACAAATTAGAATCTCCATATACATCAAAAAAAAGGAGAGGGGGGGGGGAGACTGGGAGACTGGCCTACCTGAATCCCATTTTTTAGCTACTGTGGGTGAAAACTGGAGTTATGTGGAAGATTGTTAATTGCAGTTGGTTTTCTATGTAAGTCCATATTTACCCTTCCACTCTCCAAGATAAATTACAGATCCAAGAAAGCATCCATACTGAAAGAGAAATTTGATATAGGATGTATGTTCCAAAATTTGCTGTTAAGCCAATCAACAAATTCCTGTGCGATATCTGATGTCCCAGACCACAGAACCAATATGTCATTGATATATCTATACCAACCCAACACATGGTCTTGGAACCAGGCAGGGGGCTGCACGTGCATCACCTCCTACCAACCCAAAATGAAGTTGGCATAGGAGGGCGTGCACAGTGCCCCATGGCAGTCCTGGAGACCTGCCTATAAAAGGCCCTATCGAAGGTGAAAAAACTGTGATGCAGTACAAATATGAGCAAATCGACCAAAAAAAAGATTATGTCGATAGCTTGACTCATTCTGGCTGTTAAAAAAATACCACATTGCATCAATGCCAAGGTCATGTTTGATATTTGTATACAATGCTTCCACGTCCAGAGTCATCAATGAAACATTGGTCAAAAAGAACAATTCTTCTAACTGTATCACGCATGTAAGATGGTAAATCAACTAGCAAAGGTTCGAGGTAGAGGTCAAGATAGATACAAGCCTTTTCACAAAGACCCCGCAATCCCTGCCACAATTGGTCTCCCAGGAGGGTTTGTATGGGACCTGTGAGTTTTAGATAGTAAATAAATTGTTGGTATCCTTGATGCATCAACTTTAATAAACTCATGTTCCCGTTTGTTGATTATACCATTACATAATGCTTGTGATAGCAACCAGTCCATCTTGCCCTTAAATATTAACGTGGGATCAGAAGGCAACACAGATTAGTACAGAGTGTTGTTCAATTGTCTTTTGGCTTCAGTGAGATACATCTCAACAGGCCAAACCACTATATTATATCATTATTATTTTTCAATCTATTGATGGCTTGTCTTTTGGCAAACATTAGATTGTTACATCTAGGGTGATCAAGCTTTATTTCACATACCTCCTGTATAACACTTTCAAAAAAAATCCTCACAGCTGGCGAGAGGGACAAGCTTGGTGTAGCTTGGGAAATGGTTAAGAAGTGGAAAGCATCTCCCCTCCTCTGGATCCTCATTGTTGTCCTGTAATGTCGCGCAATGCTCTCTTTTCCAGCTGGGAGGTTTCCTTCATCGATAGGGCCTGTTTGTTTATGAACTGAAAAATTAATTAGCGGCAGAATAAATAAACATCTTTAATAAAGATTTAATTTATCCAATCTTTTTGTTGGAGAAAAGGTGAGGCCCCTCCAGAGGACTGAACTTTCTTCAGTGGTAAGAATTTGGTCTGATAAGTTAACAATCCTGTAGTTCCTTTTCTTTTAGTCTTACCCCACCTATCGGTACAATTTCTGTCTCCTCCTGATTGATCGAAAGCTGGATGGAAGTCCTCTTGAGGTGAGCCCCCCGGAATTTGCTTTGTTCCCTCTCTCCGTCTTCCACTTCTTGTCCTCCTTCGTTTCTACTTGTATCCGTGCAGAATACATTTTTTTCATGGAGATATTTCCATATCTTATGAAAGTTTTTAACTTCTGTATCTTGTTCATCAATGTTCATTTTTCCTTTAAATAGAAAAGAAAATAATATTAAGGGCAGTGTCCATTCGGCCATTTCCATCCCTGCACACAGTGGGTTATGGACTCTATACAAAAGTCTATAGAGTCCAATCTCTAATAGCCGAACGGACACAGCACTTTTTTTTAAATTTAAATTCTTTATTTATGGTAATAACTTGGGTACAAAAAGGAAAGAGGGGAGGGGATGCAGAAAGTACAGCATACAGTAGTTTGTCTTCATATAGTATTAGCCATAGCAGTTTGGAGAGATAAAACCAGATACAAGGTGAAGGAAAAGGATAGGGATATGGAGATGGGGTCAAGCACAGAAGGGGGGGGGGGGTAAGGGAGTAACAGGATCAATCTTCTGTAGACTTTGCTTTATGATCCGAATCGAGAGGGGTTAGCATGTTGAGCACTGAATTACAGTGGAGAAGTTGGTAGGCTACTACAATCCTAAGTGAAGGATTATTTGTTACTGTAGGAGTTCCATTTATTCCAAATTTTAAAGTATTTTTCTGCCTCTCCTTCTTGCAGATGTCTGGTTCTTTCAAAGCTATTTATTAGGCTGACCTCGATCAACCATTCATAAATGTTGGGGGGGTCTACATCCTTCCAATGTCTCGGTATTAATAATTTTGCTGCATCTAGAAGAAATGGGAGTAGTGGATTTCTCCCTTCAGGCGACCTCATGGGGAACATGTTTAGTAAAAGCATCTTTGGTGTGAGCTTTACTTCGAAACCCAGAATTAATTTTAGAATCTTCTGTATTTCGTGCCAGAAGGGGGTTAAAGATGGGCATGAGAATAAGATGTGTGAGAGAGATCCCACTGCATTAGAGCATCTCCAGCAGGTCGAGGGATATTTTGGGTCAATTCTGTGAAGCAACTCTGGGGTCTTGTACCACCTGGAAATTATTTTGTAATTCAATTCTTGGTATTTTACTGAAAATGAGCTTGAATGTGAATTATTTAAAATAATTTGGATTTCCTCCTGAGAGAATGTAATGCCTAAGTCTTTTTCCCAGCTGGGGATATAGGAGGGGATCTCCTTGTTATGAATGAGTGTATTGTATATTTTGGAGGTTATCCCCTTAAAGGGGCGATATGTTTTGAGAAGTTTATGGGAAAGTAGGTTGTGATTGGTGCTGAGAATATCCGGTTGAAAGAGGGAAAGTGCCTCTCTGATTGCGTTGTAGTCCTTAAGTTGGAGTTGCGGCATGCAGAGTAAGTTTTGGAGGTCTTGGTATGGAATAAATGAATCGTTACAGAACAGTTTCTGAGCAGGCATATGATGGAGATTCGGGTGTTGTAATAGGTAGTATTTGAGGCGCTTCAGTTTATTTGGTAGTAGATTTAAAAAAGGAGTGTAACCGCTAATATTGGGTATAAAACCAAGTTTCTTATTAATTTTGTGCCAAATTTTAAAGGAAATTGCGGTGAGAGGGTTAGTGATTCCTTTTAAAGGGGGTTTGTTGTATGGAGTTTTCCATGGTAAAAAATGGAGTTCCGTCTCTATCGGGTGGCGCTCAATTTGAGTCCACAGTTTATTGTTTGATGGATGTATAAGTTTGAAGGTACGGGCTAAATGTATTGCATTATAGTAATGTTCAAAATCTGGTAGACCAATACCGCCTGATTTTTTATGTTTTATAAGGGTTGACTGTTTTACTCTGTGGCTTTTCTTTTGCCAAATAAATCTGGATATTAGACATTTCAATTTGATAAAGAAGGGCTGAGGGATCTCTATGGGGAGCACTTGCATCAGGTAGAGAACTTTGGGCAGGACTATCATTTTAACTACATTTTTCCTCCCCAACCATGACATCTGGAGGGTTATCCAGGCATCTAGATCTTTTTCAATTTTATCTAGCAGCGGTACAAAATTTAGTTTGTATAGGTCGGAGAGTGAAGGCGATATTTTGGTTCCCAGATATGATATATGGGAGCATGTGTTTCTAAACGGGGATGTCTTGGAGATTTGGGCCCATGCTCTTTTCTCTACGTTTATGTTGAGGAGTTCAGATTTTGAAAAGTTGAGTTTGAAGTTTGATATTTGTCCAAATAGGTCGAATTCCCTCAGAAGTGGTTTAAGGGACTGATGTGGGTTAGAAATAAATAGCAAGATGTCATCAGCAATGGAGGCTGTTTTGTGTTCCACTTGTCTGCATTTAAGGCCCGTAATTTGTGGATTTTGCCTTATTCTCTCCAAGAACACCTCCATTGATAACACAAATAGAAGAAGGGAGAGCGGACAACCTTGTCTTGTACCGTTCACAATATTAAAGGCAGACGAGAAGCTTCCATTGATTTTGATTTTGGCCGAGGGTTTTTTAAATAGTGCCATAATTTTATCAGTAAATTTGTCAGGGAAGTTAAATTTTTGTAGAGTCAGTTTAAGAAATAGCCAATTAACCCTATCAAAGGCTTTTTCTGCGTCGGTTGTAAGTAACGCTAGGGGGGTGTTGGTATATTTAGCGTGGTGTATCGTGTTGAGAAGTCTGGTGGTGTTATCTTTTGCTTCTCTAAAGGGAGTGAAGCCCACTTGTTCAGGGTTAATAAGATTTGGGAGTAGGAACTTGATTCTATTGGCGAGAATTTTAGCATAAAGTTTGATGTCATTATTAATTAATGAAATTGGCCTATAGCTGCTGCAGAGGGAGCTGTCTTTCCCTTCCTTGGGGATAAGGGAGATGTGGGCAGTAAGGGCTTCTTTTGGGAAATCATTTGTGGCATTAATGTGGTTAAAGTACTTATGCAGGACTGGGATTAGAGTATCTTTGAAGGTTTTGTAGTAAGAAGAACTGAACCCATCCAGGCCTGGGCTTTTACCTTTGGGAAGGGCTTTAATTGTGTCCTCTATTTCTTCTAAAGAAATTGGGCTGTTTAGCGTTAGTTTCTGAGAATCTGTAATCTGTGGAAGATTAATAGAGTTTAAGATTCTTTGAATCTGTTCTATTCTTTGTGTGTCTGGGTTTTCCTGGTTATCTATATTGTATAGGTCAGTGTAGTATGAGTGGACGATTTTGGCTATGTCATCTGTTGTATGATGGAGTTGGTCGTCCTTATCTTTGATTTTGGTGATGTAAGATCTAGAGTTTTGCTTTTTAACCAAGGAAGCTAGTTTTTTTCCACATTTATCTGCTAAAGCGTAGTGCTTGAATTTAGCATAATAGAGATATTTGTCAGTAAGCGCTGCGGAATAAGTTGGCGCTATACAAATAAAGATTATTATTATTATTATTATTAGTGTTTAAGTTAAGCAGTTGTCTTAGCTTAGTGCGGAGATCAAAGAGGTCTTTCTCTAAATGGCGGCAGGTTGTTTTTTTATGCTGTAGTTCTAGTTTTTGGATTTGTTCAATGAGGTCGATTTTCTCTTTCTCCCTTTCTTTTTTCCTTCTAGAGCCTATCTGTATAAGAAGGCCTCGGATCACTGCCTTGTGGGCTTCCCAAAGAACTGCAGGTTTTGTGGAGTAGTGGGCGTTGTCATTAAAATATAATTGAATATTCTGTTTGATAAAGGCGACATCCTCCTTGTTATGAAGTAGGCTGTCGTTTAGTACACAGTTGGTTGGGCATCTTTTCTTTTTTGTAAGGAATAGTTCAAGAGAAAAGGGAGCGTGATCTGAGAAAAGAATTACGTCGTAAGCAGATCTAGTCACTGAGCCAAGTAAGTGGTGAGGGATATATAGATAATCAATTCTGGAATATTTTTTATGCACGGGTGAGTAGAA
This sequence comes from Eleutherodactylus coqui, assembly GCF_035609145.1. Taxonomy (NCBI): domain Eukaryota; kingdom Metazoa; phylum Chordata; class Amphibia; order Anura; family Eleutherodactylidae; genus Eleutherodactylus; species Eleutherodactylus coqui. The sequence continues at coordinate 102,166,475 of NC_089838.1, read as the reverse complement.
AGAGAAATCTTTTGTGGCGGGATTGCGTATCCTCCAAGGGTCGACTAAATTAAGATCAGACAACAATTTCTTAATTTTTTTCAGGTTCGAATAGGATATTGAGGAAGAGCCGTTTGATGTGTCGATTGTGGGTTGGAGGGGAACATTAAAGTCCCCGCCTACGAATAGCTGGCCCTCTTTAAATTTTTCTAGTTGGTCAAAAACCGCAAGGAAGAAATTAACTTGGTTGTTGTTTGGCGCATATATATTAGCTAATGTATATATGTTATCATACAGTGTGCCTTTGAGGAAAATGTATCTTCCCTCCGGGTCTGATTGGACGTTAATGAATTGGAAAGGCAGATTTTTGTTTAGGACAATTGCAACGCCTCTGTGCCATTTAAGTGGAGAAGAAGCGTTGTACCATTTGGTGAATGTTTTGTTTTTAGACAGTGGAGAATAGCCCTTCTTAAAATGCGTTTCCTGGAGGAATGCAATATCTGTTTTGGTTTTTTCTAGGTGATGGAGAATTTGGGATCTCTTATGGGGAACATTGATGCCTTTAACATTAAAGGTGGTGATTTGTAGTTTAGCCATTAGGGTCTATGAAAAAAGCTGTATGGTGTATGTTAGGATCAGCAAAGTTACTTAGAATAGGGGGGGTAACAAGGGGGTAAACATAACAATGTTTCATCATTTGAGAAAGAAAAAAGAGATTAAGAAACAGATAATTGGGGACTTTTTGCAGCTGAGCGGGAGTATATGGGCAATGCCCACTCACCCTCAGGTTCAAAAGCAAACAATCAAAGTTTGTGGGGGGGGGGGCCGCAAACTAGAAAGGGGGATCAAACAGGATCCCGCACTGGCACGCATCAGTAGGAAGAGCTGAAAGGACCAAAACAGGTTTGTTCCCACCAGATCTCCCAGCGTAATCAAAAAAAGTACAAGAAAATATGAACATGAACAGACAAATTACAAGTGAGAAGTAACAAGAGAATCATACTTATCTCCTCAGAGGAGAATAGGGAAGTAATGCAGTATGAAAAGTCCCATCTTGTCAAGTAGCATCGGGTGGGGGGCCTCTTCTGGGGGACCTGGTTGGGTCCGGCTCCATTCTTCTCGATTTTCTGGGCTTATTTGGGGTAACTTGGGTCTAAGATTCCATCTTGGGAAGAGCGGGAAGAGCTAATGAGTCCTCTGCAGATGTCCAGTCAGTTCCCGCGCTCCAGCTGTTCCAGATCCCGGCACTACAGGGGTCTCCTCCGCTCTGTCTCTTCAGCCTCCTCTCTCTCTTCACCTGCCTTCTCAGGCTTCCCCTCAGCAAGCACCAGAGAGAGCCAGCGGAGCTCCGTCCAGCAGCAGTAGCGTCCCTGCCTCAGCGCAGCCCGTGTCTCCGGAGGTCACTCACTGGCAGCTGTACCACCCCGAGCCCGGCGTCCCTCTCTGGTCAAAGTCGCCTCCGGAGCCCGCAGGGTATGCAGAGGTATGTTTAAACGCGATTTTTTAGGTTTTCTTCTTGTGTTTTTTTGATAAAATATGGACACAGCACTTTGCTTCTGCCTATTTTAGTAATCCGAGGGGATCTCAGCACCTAGACGCCCATTGATCAATACTTCTAACATGTCACTGTGACATATCAGAAGATTTTTAAAGTTCAGTTACCTATTACATGTAAAGCATAATAGGCATATTAACAAGTTAGAAGTACTGATCAGTGGGGCTGTAGACGCTGAGACATCCACCTATCAGTACTTCTGAAATGTCACTATGCCATGCCACATTTTTTAGAGTTTAGTTACACTCTGGGAGAAAATAGATTTAAAATACAAAGGGTCAAGAATCAAGATAAGTTTGTAAAACTTGTAAACCTTGTCCAAAGACAATTTCTCATTTTAAACTCAACCAAACATATATGCATTACATTGATAGAAAGTGTATATTTATTTCCAATACAATAAACTACATGGTCAAGTAACTACATGTATGGCAGTCACATTGATCTGCCACCACTTTTGTGACACTTTTATGTAACTGCAACGTAACAGTCTGAAGCAGGTAGTGTTATGTGATGGCGTGGTGGTATCAGACAGTGGCAGATGCAGCACCCATTTTTTTTAGAAAAAATAAACTGTACTGAGTGAAAGCAATATGTGAGATAGTTCACTCTGTAGGAAGGTTTGAGATACCTAAATGTTGTGTTAACATCACACTGCATAACCAATAATGGCCTGGTACATAGTGTATGACATTTGGCAGCAGAAAGTCACTTGATCAATTTCAGGGCTTCACTCAATGTGCCCGATTCCTACTCCACTACCTGCAGCCTCTACCTCTTCCACGTAGTAGGAGTTGCATCTCTTCACAGAATATGTCAGACATTGTTGCTTGATGTCACTTCTTATCAAGGTCTATCCCGCTATGCTACCTCCTCTTTCATGAGTGGCTTGCTGCGCCATTGCACCCCATGTGACATTGTTGTACTTTCCATACAGTAGATTACTAACTGCAACTAATGAATCCATTAACGGCACAGACAAGTCCTTTTCTTAACTCCCAGTGCATGCTTTTGAATGAACTGTCGTCCTGTGATGTGCACATCAATATGTCAAGGAGGCACAACCTCAAACGCGACCAATGCCCCAGGCAGCCTCTCTATATTGGATCCACAGCATAGTGACTCTCTCTTTCTTGGTTCTCCATGGCAGCCTAGCATGTCCTTTCAGTGCCCTTAGTCCTCAAGCTCACACCCTCTGTGCCACAGCTCTCTTTACTTTCTGTCAGGTCAAGATAGTGTGATGAAATCATTGAAGTGGGACATCATACCCACAGCACTATTCTTCTCCTCTCCCACTTATTCCCCTCCCTGGCCATATCACAGGCAGGGGCCAGGGCTTAGTCCCAGCAACCAGAGCCTTCTACAAGTCTATGCACCTATATTGGCCTTTTGGAGAGAAGGCATCCCGCCTTGGTCCGATCCTCCTTTTGTCGCAGGTGGGGAGTACAACACAGGTTTCAGGAGAATGATGCAAACCAAGAAGTACCAAAGAAGGTAAACAGTGTTAATTTCTGAACACATGAATATGGATAAAGAATAGAGATGAGCGAGCATACTTGTCCGAGCTTGATACTCGTTCGAGTATTAGGGTGTTCGGGTACTCGTTACTCGAGACGAGCACCAGGTGTCACCCGAGTATTTAAACCTGCCCCGCCCGCGGCTCGCCACAGATGCATTCTGACATAGATCAGGGACAGTGCTGCTGATGCTGCTGCTGCTATAGGGAGAGCGTTAGGAGTTATATTAGGCTTCAAGAACCCCAACAGTCCTTCTTAGGGCCACATCTGAACGTGTGCAGTACTGTTGAGGCTGCTTGTAGCAGTGTTGCATAATTTTTTTTTTTTTGTATATCGGGCGTGTAGAGCATTGCGTCCTCAGTCTGCAGTCATTGTACAGAGTATAGGGCCAGTACTGGTGAGGCAGGGACAGTGGTACAGGGAAAGAGATATACAGGCTATATAGGCAATGGGCTTTTTCTAAAATTGGGGAAAAATACTATATTTGGGCTGCCTGTGACCGTCTTCAGTGTACTGCGTGTCTGCTGGGGGTAGTAGTCCTAATTAATACGCAGCTAAGCGTTACAGCAGGCTTGCGCAAAATTGTTTCCTGGCTCTGCTGTCTCCGTTACATCCCCGCCGTCATCCCGCCAGAGGGAAACAGTATACATAATATACGCTGCCTACAGTATCTGTCTGCTGTATCAGCTCAGCATTTAAAAAAATAGAAGCAAAATACTTAAGGCCTACTAGTGGCCTTTGGCTACTTGACTGCTTCTGCGCTGTGAATTCCACTAGCTCAGTCATACGCACCTATGTCTCAGTGCAGGCGTGCGCAAAATTGTTTCCTGGCTCTGCTGTCTCCGTTACATCACCGCCGTCATCCCGCCAGAGGGAAGCAGTATACATAATATACGCTGCCTATAGTATCTGTCTGCCGTATCAGCTCAGCATTTAAAAAAATAGCAGCAAAATATTTAAGGCCTACTAGTGGCCTTTGGCCACTTGACTGCTTCTGCGCTGTGAATTCCACTAGCTCAGTCATACGCACCTACGTCTCACTGCACGCGTGCGCAAAACTGTTTCCTGGCTCTGCTGTGCGTTCCGTAAGCGAAGTCAGCCTCCAACCACAGGCCAATAAGCGGCACATTTAATTACAGCGTTCTGTTTCTGCACTACTGGTAATACAGCATGCTGAGGGGTAGGGGTAGGCCTAGAGGACGTGGACGCGGCCAAGGACGCGGAGGCCCAAGTCAGGGTGTGGGCACAGGCCGAGCTCCTGATCCACGTGTATCGCAGCCGACTGCTGCGGGATTAGGAGAGAGGCACGTTTCTGGCGTCCCCACATTCATCTCACAATTAATGGGTCCACGCGGTAGACCTTTATTAGAAAATGAGCAGTGTAAGCAGGTCTTGTCGTGGATGGCAGAAAGTGCATCCAGCAATCTATCGACCACCCAGACTTCTACGCCGTCCACTGCTGCAACTCTGAATCCTCTGGCTGCTGCTCCTCCTTCCTCCCAGCCTCCTCACTCCATTACAATGACACATTCTGAGGAGCAGGCAGACTCCCAGGAACTGTTCTCGGGCCCCTGCCCAGAATGGGCAGCAATGGCTCCTCTCCCACCGGAGGAGTTTGTCGTGACCGATGCCCAACCTTTGGAAAGTTCCCGGGGTCCGGGGGATGAGGCTGGGGACTTCCGGCAACTGGCTCAAGAGCTTTCAGTGGGTGAGGAGGACGATGACGATGAGACACAGTTGTCTATCACTCGGGTAGTAGTAATTGCAGTAAGTCCGAGGGAGGAGCGCAGAGGATTCGGAGGAAGAGCAGCAGGACGATGAGGTGACTGACCTCACCTGGTTTGCTAAGCCTACTGAGGACAGGTCTTCAGAGGGGGAGGCAAGTGCAGCAGCAGGGCAGGTTGGAAGAGGCAGTGCGGTGGCCAGGGGTAAAGGCAGGGCCAGACCGAATAATCCACCAACTGTTTCCCAAAGCGCCCCCTCGCGCCATGCCACCCTACAGAGGCTGAGGTGCTCAAAGGTCTGGCAGTTTTTCACTGAGAGTGCAGACGACCGATGAACTGTGGTGTGCAAGGTTTGTCGCGCCAAGATCAGCCGGGGAGCCACCACCACCAGCCTCACCACCACCAGCATGCGCAGACATATGATGGCCAAGCACCCCACAAGGTGGGACGAAGGCCGTTCACCGCCTCCGGTTTGCACCGCTGCCTCTCCCCCTGTGCCCCAACCTGCCACTGAGATCCAACCCCCCTCTCAGGACACAGGCACTACCGGCTCCTGGCCTGCACCCACACCCTCACCTCCGCTGTCCTCGGCCCCATCCAGCATTGTCACTAAGCGCTGCGTCCAGCCATCGCTAGCGCAACTGTTTGAGCGCAAGCACAAGTACGCCGCCACGCACCCGCATGCTCAAGGGTTAAACGTGCACATAGCCAAATTGATCAGCCTGGAGATGCTGCCGTATAGGCTTGTGGAAACGGAGGCTTTCAAAAACATGATGGCGGCGGCGGCCCCGCGCTACTCGGTTCCCAGTCGCCACTACTTTTCCCGATGTGCCGTCCCAGCCCTGCACGACCACGTCTCCTGCAACATTGTACGCGCCCTCACCAACGCGGTTACTGCCAAGGTCCACTTAACAACGGGCACGTGGACAAGCACAGGCGGGCAGGGCCACTATATCTCCCTGACGGCACATTGGGTGAATTTAGTGGAGGCTGGGACCGAGTCAGAGCCTGGGACCGCTCACGTCCTACCCACCCCCAGAATTGCGGGCCCCAGCTCGGTGCTGGTATCTGCGGCGGTGTATGCTTCCTCCACTAAACCACCCTCCTCCTCCTCCTCCTATGCAACCTTTGTCTCGCAATCAAGATGTGTCAGCAGCAGCACGTCGCCAGCAGTCGGTGTCGCGCGGCGTGGCAGCACAGCGGTGGCCAAGCGTCAGCAGGCCGTGCTGAAACTACTCAGCTTAGGAGAGAAGAGGCACACAGCCCACGAACTGCTGCAGGGTCTGACAGAGCAGACCGATCGCTGGCTTTCGCCGCTGAGCCTCCAACCGGGCATGGTCGTGTGTGACAACGGTTTCTGAAAAGCTACCCACGCTTGTCAGACCTGCTCGGAAAGGCGCGCCGGCTCAGCGCACATTTTTCGCAAGTCCAAGACGGACGCTGCTAGCCTGCGGACCCTGCAACATCGGTTTAATCTGCCAGTGCACCGACTGCTGTGCGACGTGCCCACACGGTGAAACTCTACGCTCCACATGTTGGCCAGGCTCTATGAGCAGCGTAGAGCTATAGTGGAATACCAACTCCAACATGGGCGGCGTAGTGGGAGTCAGCCTCCTCAATTCTTTACAGAAGAGTGGGCCTGGTTGGCAGACATCTACCAGGTCCTTGGAAACTTTGAGGAGTCTACCCAGATGGTGAGCGGCGATGCTGCAATCATAAGCGTCACCATTCCTCTGCTCTGCCTCTTGAGAAGTTCCCTGCAAAGCATAAAGGCAGAAGCTTTGCGCTCGGAAACGGAGGCGGGGGAAGACAGTATGTCGCTGGATAGTCAGAGCACCCTCATGTCTATATCTCAGCGCGTTGAGGAGGAGGAGGAGGAGGAGGGGGAGGAGCATGAGGAGGAGGGGGAAGAGACAGCTTGGCCCACTGCTGAGGGTACCCATGCTGCTTGCCTGTCATCCTTTCAGCGTGTATGGCCTGAGGAGGAGGAGGATCCTGAAAGTGATCTTCCTAGTGAGGACAGCCATGTGTTGCGTACAGGTACCCTGGCACACATGGCGGACTTCATGTTAGGATGCCTTTCTCGTGACCCTCGCGTTACACGGATTGTGGCCACTATGGATTACTGGGTGTACACACTGCTCGACCCACGGTATATGGAGAACCTTTCCACTCTTATACCCGAAGAGGAAAGGGGTTCGAGAGTGATGCTATACCACAGGACCCTGGCGGACAAACTGATGGTAAAATTCCTATCCGACAGCGCTAGTGGCAGAAGGCGCAGTTCCGAGGGCCAGATAGCAGGGGAGGCGCGGAGATCAGGCAGCATGTACAGCGCAGGCAGGGGAACACTCTCCAAGGCCTTTGCCAGCTTTATGGCTCCCCAGCAAGACTGTGTCACCGCTCCCCAGTCAAGGCTGAGTCGCCGGGAGCACTGTAAAAGGATGGTGAGGAAGTACGTAGCCGATCGCATGACCATCCTCCGTGACGCCTCTGCCCCCTACAACTACTGGGTGTCGAAGCTGGACATGTGGCCTGAACTCGCGCTGTATGCCCTGGAGGTGCTTGCTTGTCCTGCGGCTAGTGTCTTGTCAGAGAGGGTGTTTAGTGCGGCTGGGGGAATCATCACGGATAAGCGTACCCGCCTGTCAACCGACAGTGCCGACAGCCTTACACTCATAAAGATGAACAAAGCCTGGATTTCCCCAGACTTCTCTTCTCCACCAGCGGTCAGCAGCGGTACCTAAACAATACGTAGGCTGCACCCGTGGATGGAAGCATCGTTCTCTATCACCATAAAAAACGGGGACCTTTTAGCTTCATCAATCTGTGTATTATATTCATCCTCCTCCTCCTGAAACCTCACGTAATCACGCCGAACGGGCAATTTTTCTTAGGCCCACAAGGCTCAGTCATATTACTTTTGTAAACAATGTTTATACGTTTCAATTCTCATTAAAGCGTCGAAACTTGCACCTGAACCAATTTTTATTTTAACTGGGCTGCCTACAGGCCTAGTTACAAATTAAGCCACATTAGCCAACGCGATTAATGGGTTTCACCTGCCCTCTTGGTTGGGCATGGCCAATTTTTCTGAGGTACATTAGTACTGTTGGTACACCAATTTTTTTGGACCCTCGCCTACAGTGTAATCATAGTAATTTTTATGGGCTTCGCCTGCACTCATGGTACAGCAAGGTGTGTGGGGTAGGCCTACACTTTTGCTACATAAACATATTACCAGTCTGACTGGGGCATGCACTGTGGGCCGAAGCACACCTGTATTGTATGTGTCGTTAGCTCTGCTGAGCAGGGCACTGCAATGGGATTTATTTATGTACCGCTGTTGGGTTCCAGGGAGCCACCCATGCTGTGGGTCCACAGGGACTTCACATTAGGGATTTGTACCTGCCAGTGTCTATGTATTAAAAACCCCGGTCAGACTGGGGCATGCAGTGTGGGCCGAAGCCCACCTGCATTTAATCGGTCGTTACCTCAGCTGTGATGGGCAATGCAATGGGATACATTTATGTACCGCCGGTGGCTTCCTGGGACCCACCCATGCTGTCGGTCCACACGGAGTTGTAACTGCATGCGTCCACTTCTAAAGAACCCCAGTCTGACTGGGGCATGCAGTGTGGGCCGAAGCCCACCTGCATTAAACCTGACGTTTCCTCAGCTGTGATGGGCAATGCAATGGGATATATTTATGTACCGCCAATGGGTTCCAGGGAGCCACACATGCTGTGGGTCCACAGGGACTTCACATTAGGGATTCGTACCTGCCAGTGTCTATGTATTAAAAACCCCGGTCAGACTGGGGCATGCAGTGTGGGCCGAAGCCCACCTGCATTTAATCTGACGTTAGCTCTGCTGTCCAGGGCACTGCAATGGGATACATTTATGTACCGCCGGTGGGTTCCAGGGAGCCACCCATGCTGTGGGTTCACACGAAATTCCCATTGCGGAGTTGTACCTGCCTGTGACTATTTATAAAAAACCCCGGTCTGACTGGGGCATGCAGACACCTTGACAGAATGAATAGTGTGTGGCACATGGGTTCCCTATTGCTATGCCCACGTGTGCAGCTCCTGATGGAGGTGGCACAGGATTGGATTTCTCATTGCTTCTGTACAGCATTGTGGGCTATCGCCCCGCCCCATTTAAAGAGGGTCGCTTCCTGGCCGTGCCAACCCTCTGCAGTGTGTGCCTGCGGTTCCTCCTCATGGCAGACGCACTTATAAATAGACATGAGGGTGGTGTGGCTTTGAGGCCAGCGTGTGGCATGAGTGCAGCTGAAGGCTGCGCAGGGACACTTTGGTGTGCGCTGTGGACACTGGGTCGTGCGGGGGGGGGGGGGGGGTTGGGCAGCATGTAACCCAGGAGAAGTGGCAGCGGAGTGTCATGCAGGCAGTGATTGTGCTTTGTTGGAGGTAGTGTGGTGCTTAGCTAAGGTATGCCTTGCTAATGAGGGTTTTTCAGAAGTAAAAATTGTTGGGAGGTGGGGGGGGGGGCACTCTTGCTGCTATTGTGGCTTAATAGTGGGACCTGGGAACTTGAGATGCAGCCCAACATGTAGCCCCTCGCCTGCCCTATCCGTTTCTGTGTCGTTCCCATCACTTTCTTGTATTTCCCAGATTTTCACAAATGAAAACCTTAGCGAGCATCGGCGATATACAAAAATGCTTGAGTCGCCCATTGACTTCAATGGGGTTCGCTACTCGAAACGAACCCTCGAGCATCGCGAAAAGTTCGTCTCAAGTAACGAGCACCCGAGCATTTTGGTGCTTGCTCATCTCTAATAAAGAATAGTTAGAATATAGAAAAGCTATCCAAGTTATACTGTATGATTATACAGTTCTTATTGTAGGCATATAAACAGCGTGTACTACTTACCAGACACTATAAGAGGAAGTCTATGACAAATATTTATGTTGCACTATTATTGTGTTATAGATGAACACCAAGTTCAACTGAAGGCCACATATATGGGCACTAAGCATCTTTTATGTACAGGCTTGCTTCTCAATAATACATTTCAGAGGGGTTGTTGGTCTTGGAGTCAGGTAGTAACTTTCAAATGTTGATCCAGGGATTATTCTGACTACCAATATTTAGTCGGGAAGGATTTTTTTCCACTAAATGGGATAATTGGCTTCTGCCTCATTGCTTTTTTTGCCTTCCTCTGGATCAACAAGGGGGGTGGACACAGGCTGAACTGGGTGGACATTTGTCTTTTTTCAGGCTTGCATACTATGTTATGTTACTTAGTCCAGCGACGCAGATACAATCCCTTCCTTATATCTTGCAGCACTCCTAGTCACTTTTGGACCTGCGAAGGGGATGGGAACACCCCTATTAGCTATGCCTAAGGGCTGACCCTGGGCTGGTGACATCATAGACGGGTAGCCCCTTGTGGGCAGCTCCTTATACTTTAGTATGAGGGGACAAGAACTTATACAGGTAAGAGGATTGGTAGACTAGTGCTCCAACTACAGGGTTTCCTAAGGAGGTGGCTAAAGGATAATGATAAGTGATTGAAAAATTGAAGGAAAAGGACTTCCCCAGTGTAGAATGCCTGTCAGGTACAGGCATCTACACAGTTAGTCCAAAAAGGGTCTTGTAGAGTGTCCAGAGGAGCAAAAATCCCTAGTCTTTTAGGGAGAGCATCAGGGGAAGAGCCCATAGGTAAAAACGTCGGTTGTAACTAGTAGAAAATAGAGGAAAAAGAACCCTACGCTTCTGTGCTCGTAGGATGGCGTGGAGAATGCAGGTAAAGTGAAAAATGACACTTACTTCATAGAAGAGCCCTATAAACAAAGACCAGGGCTCCTCTAAATCCGTGAACATCCTTAAGGAACCAATGGATGATCCGGGTAGCTTTCAATTATTTATTGGTAGTGTGACAAGCAGATGCAGACACAGGCAAGGATGGAGAGAATCAATGGAATGCAAAGTATTTCGGAGCAAAAGCTATTTCAGCAGTCAGCAACTAACCCACAGACTTCTGCTTGAAAAAGGAGCTTATTTTTGGAGGAGACGACAAACACCAGGTCCTTCTGTCCTAAGTGGCATAAAATGGTATTATTATAGGGGCAAGGGTTTATTTTGATCCATGCTATAATTATTTTGATCCATGAAGTAAATGTAAATTATTTAGAAATTGCCCAATTTGTAGGATTCTTCTGTGTCCTCTGATTTCTCAGGAAGATGAACATTGTAATCAATTGTAATATTTTCTATTTTATTGCATCTACTTCAAGATAATTAATTTAGTAGCCAACTACTGTGACTCACACCTTCATGTATTGTGCCTGAAGGTTAAAATGATTCTTGACATTTTAGAAAAGGTCATGCATTTAACCATGTTACATGATGCTTGAAGCATATAGCAGCGTTTGAGTTCACAACAGTGAGCGGAATTAAAATAATTGACATTAGAGTCAAGGCAATAGCCACATTACACCAGGGCTTGTAGTTATTTCTATTAAGAGGAATATGAATGTCTACGTTACAGTGATGAGGGACAATTAGAGGTGTATTGTTTCCCTGGATTGAAGTAGTATTGAACCTGCTAGACTGTTGAATTCATTTTCTGAACTCTATTAATGTACATCTATAATGATGTAAGGATAAAGGGATCAGAAAATTCCTTAGCATTAGAGATGAGCGAGCACCAAAATGCTCGGGTGCTCGTTACTCGGGACGAAATTTTCGCGATGCTCGAGGGTTCGTTTCGAGTAACAAACCCCATTGAAGTCAATGGGCGACCCGAGCATTTTTGTATTTCGCCGATGCTCGCTAAGGTTTTCATGTGTGAAAATCTGGGCAATTCAAGAAAGTGATGGGAACGACACAGCAACGGATAGGGCAGGCGAGGGGCTACATGTTGGGCTGCATCTCAAGTTCACAGGTCCCACTATTAAGCCACAATACCGACAAGAGTGCCCCCCCCCTCCCAACAACTTTTACTTCTGAAAAGCCCTCATTAGCAATGCATACCTTACCTAAGCACCACACTACCTCCAACAAAGCACAATCACTGCCTGCATGACACTCCGCTGCCACTTCTCCTGTGTTACATGCTGCCCAACCCCCCCCCCACACGACAGTGTCCACAGCGTACACCAAATTTTCCCTGCCCAGCCTTCAGCTGCCCTCATGCCACGCCACCCTCATGTCTATTTATAAGTGCGTCTGCCACAGGAAAAGCTGGCACACACTGCAGAGGGTTGGCATGGCTAGGCAGCGACCCCCCCATAAAAGGGGCGGGCCGATAGTCCACAATGCTGTACAGAAGCAATGAGAAATCCAATCCTGTGCCACCTCCATCTCGAGCTGCACACGTGGGCATAGCAATGGGGAACCTATGTGCCACACACTATTCATTCTGTCAAGGTGTCTGCATGCCCCAGTCAGACCGCGGTTTTTTATAAATAGTCACAGGCAGGTACAACTCCGCAATGGGAATTCCGTGTGCACCCACAGCATGGGTGGCTCCCTGGAACCCACCCGCTGTACATAAATGTATCCCATTGCAGTGCCCTGGACAGCAGAGCTAACGTCAGATGAAATGCAGGTGGGCTTCGGCCCACACTGCATGCCCCAGTCAGACTGGGGTTCTTTAGAAGTGGACACATGCAGTTACTACTCCGTGTGGACCCACAGCATGGGTGGGTGCCAGGAAGCCACTGGCGGTACATAAAAATATCCCATTGCATTGCCCAACACAGCTGAGGTAGTATTGTCGTGCTTAATACAGGTGGGCTTCGGCCCACACTGCATGCCCCAGTCAGACTGGGGTTCTTTACAAGTGGACAGATGTAGTAACAACTCCCTGTGGACCCACAGCATGGGTGGGTGCCAGGAAGCCACCGGCGGTACATAAAAATTTTCCATTGCATTGCCCAACATAGCTGAGGTAGTAATGTCGTGCTTAATACAGGTGGGCTTCGGCCCACACTGCATGCCCCAGTCTGACTGGGGTTCTTCACAAGTGGACAGATGTAGGTTAAACTCCGTGTGCACCTACAGCATGGGTGGCTCCCTGGAACCCACCTGCGGTACATAAAAATATCCCATTGCATTGCCCAACACAGCTGACGTAGTAATGTCGTGCTTAATACAGGTGGGCTTCGGCCCACACTGCATGCCCCAGTCAGACTGGTAATATGTACCTTAACAGTAACCTCGTTGGTGGTAATGTGGTGGTGACTGCGGACCTGGTAGCGCGGTTTTATGTAGTTGGTTTTCGGAATGTGGTCAGGATTAAGTGGGCCGTGGCGGGGGGATGGTGGTGGTGCTCTCTTGTTGTGTCGTTAAAGGTGAAATTCTTGGACTGCCACCAGACGGACCAATGCAAAGGTATTTGCCAAGAATGTTTTCATTGTTGGAGGAGGAGGGGGATGTTTTGGAGGCACTATGTGTCCTCTACACGTGTCCGTGGTTATATGCACCTTAACAGTAACAGCGTTGGTGGGAAATGGCCTCGTCGCCATCATGTCTTTGTGAAGCCTCTGTTTCCACACCCCAGTGACATACCATTAGCAGCGGTATAGGCAGAGCCCAGAATTATTAACATTTCAGCGGTAGCATTAGGGACAGGCCCCACTAACATATCACTAGCAGCAGTATAGGGGGAGCGCAGTCTTAGTTCCATTTCAGTAATAGTAGCACTCAAGACAGGCTCCAGTAACATTCCCATTGCAGCAGTTTAGGGAGATAACAGTCTCTTTCACATTTCAGTAGCTGCAGTATAGACAAGGCCCCAGTTACATTTATGTAGCTAAAGTGTAGGCCAACCCCACACACCTTTCTGTACCATGAGTGCAGGCGAAGAACATAGAAATTACTATGATTACACTGTAGGTGAGGGCCCAAAAAAGTTGGTGTACCAACAGTAGTAATGTACCTCAGAAAAAATTGACCATGCCCAACCAAGATGGCAGGTGAAACCCATTAATCGCTTTGGTTAATGTGGCTTAAGTGGTAACTAGGCCTGGAGGCAGCCCAGTTGAACGAAAAATTGGTTCAAGTTAAAGTTTCAACGCTTTTAAGAGCATTGAAACGTATAAAAATTGTTTAGAAAAATTATATGAGTGAGCCTTGTGGCCCTAAGAAAAATTGCCCGTTCGGCGTGATTACGTGAGGTTTCAGGAGGAGGAGCAGGAGGAGGAGGAGGAATATTATACACAGATTGATGAAGCAGAAATGTCCCCGTTTTGGATGGTGAGAGAGAACGATGCTTCCATCCGCGGGTGCAGCCTACGTATTGCTTAGGTATCGCTGCTGTCCGCTGGTGGAGAAGAGAAGTCTGGGGAAATCCAGGCTTTGTTCATCTTGATGAGTGTAAGCCTGTCGGCACTGTCGGTTGACAGGTGGGTACGCTTATCCGTGATGATTCCCCCAGCCACACTAAACACACTCTCTGACAAGACGCTAGCCGCAGGACAAGCAAGCACCTCCAGGGCATACACCGCGAGTTCAGGCCACGTGTCCAGCTTCAACACCCAGTAGTTGTAGGGGGCAGAGGCGTCACCGAGGACGGTGCTGCAATCGGCTACGTACTCCCTCACCATCCTTTTACAGTGCTCCCGCCAACTCAGCCTTGACTGGGGAGCAGTGACACAGTCTTGCTGGGGAGCCATAAAGCTGGCAAAGGCCTTGGAGAATGTTCCCCTCCCTGCGCTGTACATGCTGCCTGATCTCAGCGCCTCCCCTGCTACCTGGCCCTCGGAACTACGCCTTCTGCCACTAGCGCTGTCGGATGGGAAGTTTATCATCAGTTTGTCCAGCAGCGCCCTGTGGTATAACATCATTCTTGAATCCCTTTCCTCTTCAGGAATGAGAGTGCAAAGGCTCTCCTTATACCGTGGATCGAGCAGTGTGTACACCCAGTAATCCGTAGTGGCCAGAATGCGTGTAACGCGAGGGTCACGAGAAAGGCATCCTAACATGAAGTCAGCCATGTGTGCCAGGGTACCTGTACGCAACACATGGCTGTCCTCACTCAGAAGATCACTTTCAGGATCCTCCTCCTCCTCCTCCTCCTCCTCCTCTGGCCATACACGCTGAAAGGATGACAGGCAAGCAGCATCTGTCCCCTCAGCAGTGGGCCAAGCTGTCTCTTCCCCCTCCTCCTCATGCTCCTCCCCCTCCTCCTCAACGCGCTGAGATATAGACATGAGGTTGCTCTGACTATCCAGCGACATACTGTCTTCCCCCGCCTCCGTTTCTGATTCCAAAGCGTCTGCCTTTATGCTTTGCAGGGAACTTCTCAAGAGGCATAGCAGAGGAATGGTGACGCTAATGATTGCAGCATCCCCGCTCACCATCTGGGTAGACTCCTCAAATTTTCCAAGGACCTGGCAGATGGCTGCCAACCAGGCCCACTCTTCTGTAAATAATTGAGGAGGCTGACTCCCACTGCGCCGCGCAAGTTGGAGTTGGTATTCCACTATAGCGCTACGCTGCTCATAGAGTCTGGCCAACATGTGGAGCGTAGAGTTCCACTGTGTGGGCACGTCGCACAGCAGTCGGTGCACTGGCAGATTAAACCGATGTTGCAGGGTGCGCAGGGTGGCAGCGTGCGTGTGGGATTTGCGGAAATGTGCGCAGAGCTGGCGCACCTTTCCGTGCAGGTATGACAAGTGGGGGTAGCTTTTCAGAAAGCGCTGAACCACCAAATTAAAGACATGGGCCAGGCATGGCACGTGCGTGAGGCTGCCGAGCTGCAGAGCCGCCACCAGGTTACGGCCGTTGTCACACACGACCATGCCCGGTTGGAGGCTCAGCGGCGCAAGCCAGCGGTCGGTCTGCTCTGTCAGACCCTGCAGCAGTTTGTGGGCCGTGTGGCTCTTATCTCCTAAGCTGAGTAGTTTCAGCACGGCCTGCTGACGCTTGCCCACCGCTGTGCTGCCACGCCGCGTGACACCGACTGCTGACGACATGCTGCTGCTGCTGACACATCTTGATTGCAAGACCGAGGTTGCGTAGGAGGAGGAGGAGCGTGGTTTAGTGGAGGAAGCATACACCGCCGCAGATACCAGCACCGAGCTGGGGCCCGCAATTCTGGGGGTGGGTAGGACGTGAGCGGTCCCAGGCTCTGACTCTGTCCCAGCCTCCACTAAATTCACCCAATGTGCCGTCAGGGAGATATAGTGGCCCTGCCCGCCTGTGCTTGTCCACGTGTCTGTTGTTAAGTGGACCTTGGCAGTAACCGCGTTGGTGAGGGCGCGTACAATGTTGCGGGAGTCGTGGTCGTGCAGGCCTGGGACGGCACATCGGGAAAAGTAGTGGCGACTGGGAACCGAGTAGCGCGGGGCCGCCGCCGCCATCATGCTTTTGAAAGCCTCCATTTCCACAAGCCTATACGGCAGCATCTCTAGGCTGATCAATTTTGCAATGTGCACGTTTAACGCTTGAGCGTGCGGGTGCGTGGCGTCGTACTTGCGCTTGCGCTCAAACTGTGGCGCTAGCGACGTCTGGACGCTACGCTGAGAGACATTGCTGGATGGGGCCGAGGACAGCGGAGGTGAGGGTGTGGGTGCAGGCCAGGAGACGGTACTGCCTGTGTCCTCAGAGGGGGGTTGGATCTCAGTGGCAGGTTGGGGCACAGGGGGAGAGGCAGTGGTGCAAACCGGAGGCGGTGAACGGGCATCGTCCCACCTTGTGGGGTACTTGGCCATCATATGCCTGCGCATGCTGTTGGTGGTGCCTCCCCAGCTGATCTTGACGCGACAAAGGTTGCACACCACTGTTCGTCGGTCGTCAGGCGTCTCTGTGAAAAACTGCCACACCGTAGAGCACCTTGACCTCTGCAGGGTGGCATGGCGCGAGGGGGCTCTTTGGGAACCAGTTGGTGGATTATTCGGTTTGGCCCTGCCTCTACCCCTGGCCACCGCACTGGCTCGGCCTGTGCCCACACCCTGACTTGGGCCTCCGCGTCCTCGCCCGCGTCCACGTCCTATAGGCCTACCCCTACCCCTCAGCATGGTGTATTACCAGTGATTTGATTTCCCAGGCAGGAAATAAATTGGCGCAAGCCTGCAGGCCAAATAGAAATTTTTCCCTTTTTTTTCAAGGAAAGGCCCACTGCGTATATTCAATCAATAATAAATGTATTGTGGTGGCCCTGCAAATGTGTCACAGAACTGCAGTGTTGCAGAGTTATTAACTACAGCAGAGCGGTGATTTCCCAGGCAGAAAGTAAATTGGCGCAAGCCTGCTGTTAAACTTAGCTGGCTGCGTATTATTTTTGTTTACGTTCTCCACCCAGCACACACGTACCCAGAACGCTGAGGACTGTCAGAGGCAGGCCAAATAGAAATTTTTCCCTTTTTTTTCAAGGAAAGGCCCACTACGTATATTCAATCAATAATAAATGTGTTGTGGTGGCCCTGCAAATGTGTCACAGAACTGCAGTGTTGCAGAGTTATTAACTACAGCAGAGCGGTGATTTCCCAGGCAGGAAATAAATTGGCGCAAGCCTGCAGGCCAAATAGAAATTTTTCCCTTTTTTTTCAAGGAAAGGCCCACTGTGTATATTCAATCAATAATAAATGTGTTGTGGTGGCCCTGCAAATGTGTCACAGAACTGCAGTGTTGCAGAGTTATTAACTACAGCAGAGCGGTGATTTCGCAGGCAAAAAATAAATTGGTGCAAGCCTGCAGGCCAAATAGAAATTTTTCCCTTTTTTTTCAAGGAAAGGCCCACTGTGTATATTCAATCAATAATAAATGTGTTGTGGTGGCCCTGCAAATGTGTCACAGAACTGCAGTGTTGCTGAGTTATTAACTACAGCAGAGCGGTGATTTCCCAGGCAGGAAATAAATTGGCGCAAGCCTGCAGGCCAAATAGAAATTTTTCCCTTTTTTTTCAAGGAAAGGCCCACTGCGTATATTCAATCAATAATAAATGTGTTGTGGTGGCCCTGCAAATGTGTCACAGAACTGCAGTGTTGCAGAGTTATTAACTACAGCAGAGCGGTGATTTCCCAGGCAGAAAGTAAATTGGCGCAAGCCTGCTGTTAAACTTAGCTGGCTGCGTATTATTTTTGTTTACGTTCTCCACCCAGCACACACGTACCCAGAACGCTGAGGACTGTCAGAGGCAGGCCAAATAGAAATTTTTCCCTTTTTTTTCAAGGAAAGGCCCACTACGTATATTCAATCAATAATAAATGTGTTGTGGTGGCCCTGCAAATGTGTCACAGAACTGCAGTGTTGCAGAGTTATTAACTACAGCAGAGCGGTGATTTCCCAGGCAGGAAATAAATTGGCGCAAGCCTGCAGGCCAAATAGAAATTTTTCCCTTTTTTTTCAAGGAAAGGCCCACTGTGTATATTCAATCAATAATAAATGTGTTGTGGTGGCCCTGCAAATGTGTCACAGAACTGCAGTGTTGCAGAGTTATTAACTACAGCAGAGCGGTGATTTCCCAGGCAGGAAATAAATTGGCGCAAGCCTGCAGGCCAAATAGAAATTTTTCCCTTTTTTTTCAAGAAAAGGCCCACTGTGTATATTCAATCAATAATAAATGTGTTGTGGTGGCCCTGCAAATGTGTCACAGAACTGCAGTGTTGCAGAGTTATTAACTACAGCAGAGCGGTGATTTCGCAGGCAAAAAATAAATTGGTGCAAGCCTGCAGGCCAAATAGAAATTTTTCCCTTTTTTTTCAAGGAAAGGCCCACTGCGTATATTCAATCAATAATAAATGTGTTGTGGTGGCCCTGCAAATGTGTCACAGAACTGCAGTGTTGCTGAGTTATTAACTACAGCAGAGCGGTGATTTCCCAGGCAGGAAATAAATTGGCGCAAGCCTGCAGGCCAAATAGAAATTTTTCCCTTTTTTTTCAAGGAAAGGCCCACTGCGTATATTCAATCAATAATAAATGTGTTGTGGTGGCCCTGCAAATGTGTCACAGAACTGCAGTGTTGCTGAGTTATTAACTACAGCAGAGCGGTGATTTCCCAGGCAGGAAATAAATTGGCGCAAGCCTGCAGGCCAAATAGAAATTTTTCCCTTTTTTTTCAAGGAAAGGCCCACTGCGTATATTCAATCAATAATAAATGTGTTGTGGTGGCCCTGCAAATGTGTCACAGAACTGCAGTGTTGCTGAGTTATTAACTACAGCAGAGCGGTGATTTCCCAGGCAGGAAATAAATTGGCGCAAGCCTGCAGGCCAAATAGAAATTTTTCCCTTTTTTTTCAAGGAAAGGCCCACTGCGTATATTCAATCAATAATAAATGTGTTGTGGTGGCCCTGCAAATGTGTCACAGAACTGCAGTGTTGCTGAGTTATTAACTACAGCAGAGCGGTGATTTCCCAGGCAGGAAATAAATTGGCGCAAGCCTGCAGGCCAAATAGAAATTTTTCCCTTTTTTTTCAAGGAAAGGCCCACTGCGTATATTCAATCAATAATAAATGTGTTGTGGTGGCCCTGCAAATGTGTCACAGAACTGCAGTGTTGCAGAGTTATTAACTACAGCAGAGCGGTGATTTCCCAGGCAGAAAATAAATTGGCGCAAGCCTGCTGTTAAACTTAGCTGGCTGCGTATGATTTTTGTTTACGTTCTCCACCCAGCACACACGTACCCAGAACGCTGAGGACTGTCAGAGGCAGGCCAAATAGAAATTTTTCCCTTTTTTTTCAAGGAAAGGCCCACTGCGTATATTCAATCAATAATAAATGTGTTGTGGTGGCCCTGCAAATGTGTCACAGAACTGCAGTGTTGCAGAGTTATTAACTACAGCAGAGCGGTGATTTCCCAGGCAGGAAATAAATTGGCGCAAGCCTGCAGGCCAAATAGAAATTTTTCCCTTTTTTTTCAAGAAAAGGCCCACTGTGTATATTCAATCAATAATAAATGTGTTGTGGTGGCCCTGCAAATGTGTCACAGAACTGCAGTGTTGCAGAGTTATTAACTACAGCAGAGCGGTGATTTCGCAGGCAAAAAATAAATTGGTGCAAGCCTGCAGGCCAAATAGAAATTTTTCCCTTTTTTTTCAAGGAAAGGCCCACTGCGTATATTCAATCAATAATAAATGTGTTGTGGTGGCCCTGCAAATGTGTCACAGAACTGCAGTGTTGCTGAGTTATTAACTACAGCAGAGCGGTGATTTCCCAGGCAGGAAATAAATTGGCGCAAGCCTGCAGGCCAAATAGAAATTTTTCCCTTTTTTTTCAAGGAAAGGCCCACTGCGTATATTCAATCAATAATAAATGTGTTGTGGTGGCCCTGCAAATGTGTCACAGAACTGCAGTGTTGCTGAGTTATTAACTACAGCAGAGCGGTGATTTCCCAGGCAGGAAATAAATTGGCGCAAGCCTGCAGGCCAAATAGAAATTTTTCCCTTTTTTTTCAAGGAAAGGCCCACTGCGTATATTCAATCAATAATAAATGTGTTGTGGTGGCCCTGCAAATGTGTCACAGAACTGCAGTGTTGCTGAGTTATTAACTACAGCAGAGCGGTGATTTCCCAGGCAGGAAATAAATTGGCGCAAGCCTGCAGGCCAAATAGAAATTTTTCCCTTTTTTTTCAAGGAAAGGCCCACTGCGTATATTCAATCAATAATAAATGTGTTGTGGTGGCCCTGCAAATGTGTCACAGAACTGCAGTGTTGCTGAGTTATTAACTACAGCAGAGCGGTGATTTCCCAGGCAGGAAATAAATTGGCGCAAGCCTGCAGGCCAAATAGAAATTTTTCCCTTTTTTTTCAAGGAAAGGCCCACTGCGTATATTCAATCAATAATAAATGTGTTGTGGTGGCCCTGCAAATGTGTCACAGAACTGCAGTGTTGCAGAGTTATTAACTACAGCAGAGCGGTGATTTCCCAGGCAGAAAATAAATTGGCGCAAGCCTGCTGTTAAACTTAGCTGGCTGCGTATGATTTTTGTTTACGTTCTCCACCCAGCACACACGTACCCAGAACGCTGAGGACTGTCAGAGGCAGGCCAAATAGAAATTTTTCCCTTTTTTTTCAAGGAAAGGCCCACTGCGTATATTCAATCAATAATAAATGTGTTGTGGTGGCCCTGCAAATGTGTCACAGAACTGCAGTGTTGCAGAGTTATTAACTACAGCAGAGCGGTGATTTCCCAGGCAGGAAATAAATTGGCGCAAGCCTGCAGGCCAAATAGAAATTTTTCCCTTTTTTTTTCAAGGAAAGGCCCACTGCGTATATTCAATCAATAAAATATGTCTTCTGGCCCTGCCTACACAATTCTGTCCCTGTAGTATTACTGCAGGGCGCAATGCTCTGCACGGCCGATTTGGAAAAAAAAAAAAATGTGCACCACTGCAAAAGGCAGCCTCCACAGTACTGCACACGGTTAGATGTGGCCCTAAGAAGGACCGTTGGGGTTCTTGAAGCCAACACTAACTCCTAACACTCTCCCTGCCTAACCACCACTTCTGTCCCTGTATAATTACTGCAGGGCGCAATGCTCTGCACGGCCGATATACAAAAAAAAAAAAAATGTGCACCACTGCAAAAGGCAGCCTCCACAGTACTGCACACTGTTAGATGTGGCCCTAAGAAGGACCGTTGCGGTTCTTGAAGCCTACACTAACTCCTAACGCTCTCCCTACAGCAGCTTCGGCACCAGCAGCACTGTCCCTCAGCTATCTCACAAGGCATCTGATGCGAGCCGCGGGAGGGGCCGACTTTTATACTGGGGTGACATCTGATCTCCCCAGCCACTCACAGCAGGGGGGTGGTATAGGGCTGGAACATCACAGGGGGAAGTTGTAATGCCTTCCCTGTCTTTCAATTGGCCAGAAAAGCGCGCTAACGTCTCAGAGAGGAAACTGAAAGTAACCCGAACATCGCGTGGTACTCGTTAAGAGTAACGAGCATCCCGAACACGCTAAAATTCGCCCGAACATCAAGCTCGGACGAGTACGTTCGCTCATCTCTACTTAGCATTCTTTTCTATTGGCATATGATAACATTTCAAAACTGAGTCCCTGAATGAACTTCAGTCTTTGCAATATTCTGTATATTAGATTGCAACAACCATTTTGTTTTGGTATGTATACATGTTTTTCTAGATTTCATTTCATCAGTTCAGTTTATTCACAAGCAGATGAAAGTGAATATATACATATGATAGCCTCTTGTTGTTTCCATTTATTTAAATAAGTACAGCCTGGGAAGGATTCCGAAATGCACATCCAAGCGTGTGTAGCCGGCTTAAATCTCATTCAGGTTTTTACTGAGATTCAGGATGGCCATTAATACATTACAAGTTTTTGTTGGGACCTTAAAGGGTTCTTAATAGGAAGTATGGGTCAGTAGTAATTTAATGGCCACTAATGAAGAGTTAAGACCAGAGATGAGCGAGCACCAAAATGCTCGGGTGCTCGTTACTCGAGACGAAATTTTTGCGATGCTCGTGGGTTCGTTTCGCGTAACGAACCCCATTGAAGTCAATGGGCGACCCGAGCATTTTTGTATATCGCCGATGCTCGCTAAGGTTTTCGTTTGTGAAAATCTGGGCAATTCAAGAAAGTGATGGGAACGACACAGCAACGGATAGGGCAGGCGAGGGGCTACATGTTGGGCTGCATCTCAAGTTCACAGGTCCCACTATTAAGCCACAATAGCGGCAAGAGTGGGCCCCCCCCCCTCCCAACAACTTTTACTTCTGAAAAGCCCTCATTAGCAATGCATACCTTAGCTAAGCACCACACTACCTCCAACAAAGCACAATCACTGCCTGCATGACACTCTGCTGCCACTTCTCCTGGGTAACATGCTGCCCAACCCCCCCCCCCCCACGATCCAGTGTCCACAGCGCACACCAAACTGTCCCTGCCCAGCCTTCAGCTGCCCTCATGCCACGCCACCCTCATGTCTATTTATAAGTGCGTCTGCCAGAGGAACCGCAGGCACACACTGCAGAGGGTTGGCATGGCTAGGCAGCGACCCTCTTTAAAAGGGGCAGGGCGATAGTCCACAATGCTGTACAGAAGCAATGAGAAATCCAATCCTGTGCCACCTCCATCTGGAGCTGCACACGTGGGCATTGCAATGGGGAACCTATGTGCCACACACTATTCATTCTGTCAAGGTGTCTGCATGCCCCAGTCAGACCGGGTTTTTTTATAAATAGTCACAGGTAGGTACAACTCCGCAATGGGATTTCCGTGTGCACCCACGGCATGGGTGGCTCCCTGGAACCCACCGGCTGTACATAAATGTATCCCATTGCAGTGCCCTGGACAGCAGAGCTAACGTCAGATTAAATGCAGGTGGGCTTCAGCCCACACTGCATGCCCCAACCGGAGCAGGGTTTTTAATTCATAGACACAGGCAGGTACAACTCCCTATTGTGAAGTCCCTGTGGACCGACAGCATGGGTGGGTGCCAGGAAGCCACCGGCGGTACATTAATATATCCCATTGCATTGCCCATCACAGCTGAGGTAATAAATTCATGTTTAATGCAGGTGGGCTTCGGCCCACACTGCATGCCCCAGTCAGACTGGGGTTCTTTAGAAGTGGACACGTGCAGTTACAACTCCCTGTGGACCCACAGCATGGGTGGGTGCCAGGAAGCCACTGGCGGTACAAAAATACATCCCATTGCAGTGCCCAACACAGCTGATGTAACGTCAGCTGTAATGCAGGTGGGCTAAAAATTCATTTGATTACACAGTAGGCGAGGGCCCCCAAAAATTGGTGCACCAACAGTACTAATGTACATCAGAAAAATTGCCCATGCCCAACCAAGAGGGCAGGTGAAACCCATTAATCGCTTTGGTTAATGTGGCTTAATTGGTAACTAGGCCAGGAGGCAGCCCAGTTAAAATAAAAATTGGTTGAGGTGAAAGTTTCAACGCTTTAATGAGCATTGAAACGTATAAAAATTGTTTAGAAAAATTATATGACTGAGCCTTGTGGGCCTAAGAAAAATTGCCCGTTCGGCGTGATTATGTGAGGTTTCAGGAGGAGGAGCAGGAGGAGGAATATTATACACAGATTGATGAAGCAAAAAGGTCCCCGTTTTTGATGGGGATAGAGAACGATGCTTCCATCCGCGGGTGCAGCCTGCGTATTACTTAGGTTTCGCTGCTGTCCGCTGGTGGAGAAGAGAGGTCTGGGGAAATCCAGGCTTTGTTCATCTTGATGAGTGTTAGCCTGTCGGCACTGTCAGTTGACAGGCGGGTACGCTTATCCGTGATGATTCCCCCAGCCGCACTAAACACCCTCTCTGACAAGATGCTAGCCGCAGGACAAGCAAGCACCTCCAGGGCATACAGTGCGAGTTCAGGCCACGTGTCCAGCTTTGACACCCAGTAGTTGTAGGGGGCAGAGGCGTCACGGAGGACGGTCGTGCGATCGGCTACGTACTCCCTCACCATCCTTTTACAGTGCTCCCGGCGACTCAGCCGTGACTGGGGAGCGGTGACACAGTCTTGCTGGGGAGCCATAAAGCTGTCAAGGGCCTTAAAGAGTGTTGCCCTGCCTGTGCTGTACATGCTGCCTGATCTCCGCGCCTCCCCTGCTACCTGGCCCTCAGAACTGCGCCTTCGGCCACTGGCGCTGTCGTATGGGAATTTTACCATCAGTTTGTCCGCCAGGGTCCTGTGGTATAGCAACACTCTTGAACCCCTTTCCTCTTCGGGTATGAGAGTGGAAAGGTTCTCCTTATACCGTGGGTCAAGCAGTGTGTACACCCAGTAATCCGTAGTGGCCAGAATGCGTGTAACGCGAGGGTCACAAGAAAGGCATCCTAACATGAAGTCAGCCATGTGTGCCAGGGTACCTGTACGCAACACATGGCTGTCCTCACTAGGAAGATCACTTTCAGGATCCTCCTCCTCCTCCTCAGGCCAGCAGCATGTGCACCCTCACCAGTGGGCCAAGCTGTCTCCTCCCCCTCCTCCTCATCTTCCTCCTCCTCCTCCTCCTCACCGCGCTGAGATATAGACAGGAGGGTGCTCTGACTATCCAGCGACATACTGTCTTCCCCCGGCTCTGTTTCCGAGCGCAAAGCGTCTGCCTTTATGCTTTGCAGGGAACTTCTCAAGAGGCATAGCAGAGGAATGGTGATGCTAATGATTGCAGCATCGCCGCTCACCACCTGGGTAGACTCCTCAAACTTTCCAAGGACCTTGCAGATGTCTGCCAACCAGGCCCACTCTTCTGTAAAGAATTGAGGAGGCTGACTCCCACTGCGCCGCCCATGTTGGAGTTGGTATTCCACTATAGCTCTACGCTGCTCATAGAGCCTGGCCAACATGTGGAGCATAGAGTTCCACCGTGTGGGCACGTCGCACAGCAGTCGGTGCACTGGCAGATTAAATCGATGTTGCAGGGTGCGCAGGGTGACAGCGTCCGTGTGGGACTTGCGGAAATGTGCGCAGAGCTGGCGCACCTTTCCGAGCAGGTCTGACAAGCGTGGGTAGCTTTTCAGAAAGCGCTGAACCACCAAATTAAAGACGTGGGCCAGGCATGGCACGTGCGTGAGGCTGCCGAGCTGCAGAGCGCCACCAGGTTACGGCCGTTGTCACACACGACCATGCCCGGTTGGAGGTTCAGCGGCGCAAGCCAGCGGTCGGTCTGCTCTGTCAGACCCTGCAGCAGTTCGTGGGCCGTGTGCCTCTTATCTCCTAAGCTGAGTAGTTTCAGCACGGCCTGCTGACGCTTGCCCACCGCTGTGCTGCCACGCCGCGCGACACCGATTGCTGGCGACGTGCTGCTGCTCACACATCTTGATTGCGAGACAGAGGTTGCGTTGGAGGAGGAGGAGGAGGGTGCTTTAGTGGAGGAAGCATACACCGCCGCAGATACCACCACCGAGCTGGGGCCCGCAATTCTGGGGGTGGGTAGGACGTGAGCGGTCCCAGGCTCTGACTCGGTTCCAGCCTCCACTAAATTCACCCAATGTGCCGTCAGGGAGATATAGTGGCCCTGCCCGCCTGTGCTTGTCCACGTGTCCGTTGTTAGGTGGACCTTGGCAGTAACCGCATTGGTGAGGGCGCGTACAATGTTGCGGGAGACATGGTCGTGCAGGGCTGGGATGGCACATCGGGAAAAATAGTGGCGACTGGGAACTGAGTAGCGCGGGGCCGCCGCCGCCATCATACTTTTGAAGGACTCCGTTTCCACAACCCTATACGGCAGCATCTCCAGGCTGATAAATTTGGCTACGTGCACGTTTAACGCTTGAGCGTGCGGTTGCCTGGCGGCGTACTTGCGCTTGCGCTCAAACACTTGCGCTAGCGACGGCTGGACGCTGCGCTGACAGACATTGGTGGATGGGGCCGAGGACAGCGGAGGTGAGGGTGTGGGTGCAGGCCAGGAGACGGTAGTGCCTGTGTCCTCAGAGCGGGGTTGGATCTCAGTGGCAGGTTGGGGCACAGGGGGAGAGGCAGCGGTGCAAACCGGAGGCGGTGAACGGCCTTTGTCCCACCTTGTGGGGTGCTTGGCCATCATATGTCTGCGCATGCTGGTGGTGGTGAGGCTGGTGGTGGTGGCTCCCCGGCTGATCTTGGCGCGACAAAGGTTGCACACCACTGTTCGTCGGTCGTCTGCACTGTCAGTGAAAAACTGCCAGACCTTTGAGCACCTCGGCCTCTGCAGGGTGGCATGGCGCGAGGGGGCGCTTTGGGAAACAGTTGGTGGATTATTCGGTCTGGCCCTGCCTCTACCCCTGGACACCGCACTGCCTCTTGCAACCTGCCCTGCTGCTGCCCTTGCCTCCCCCTCTGAAGACCTGTCCTCAGTAGGCGTAGCAAACCAGGTGGGGTCAGTCACCTCATTGTCCTGCTGCTCTTCCTCTGAATCCTCTGTGCGCTCCTCCCTCGGACTTACTGCCCTTACTACTACCTCACTAATAGACAACTGTGTCTCATCGTCATCGGCCTCCTCACCCACTGAAAGGTCTTGAGACAGTTGCCGGAAGTCCCCAGCCTCATCCCCCGGACCCCGGGAACTTCTGTCCCTGGAGTATGTCACAGAACTGCAGAGTGTTGCACTGTGGACTGCAATACAGCAGTGATTTCAGAGCCCATACAGAGCCAGGAAATAATTTGGCGCAAGCCTGCGGTAACACTTAGCTGGCTGCGTATGATTTTGTAGAACTACTACACCCAGCACACACAGACCCAGAACACTGAGCACAGTGACAGGCAGGCCAAATAGATTTTTTCCCACAAATGTTTTTGCAAAGGCCCACTGCCTATATTCAATCAATAATATGTCTTCTGTCCCTGCCTCCACACTTCTGTCCCTGGAGTATGTCACAGAACTGCAGAGTGTTGCACTCTCAACTGCAACACAGCGGTGATTTCAGAGCCCAGACAGAGCCAGGAAATAATTTGGCGCAAGCCTGCTGTAACACTTAGCTGGCTGCGTATGATTTTGTAGAACTACTACACCCAGCACACACAGACTCAGAACACTGAGCAGTGACAGGCAGGTCAAATAGATTTTTTCCCACAAATTTTTTTGCAAAGGCCCACTGCCTATATTCAATCAATAATATGTCTTCTGTCCCTGCCTCCACACTTCTGTCCCTGGAGTATTACTGCAGGGCGCAATGCTCTGTACGGCCGATATATCAAAAAAAAAAAAGTGCAACACTGCAAAAAGCAGCCTCCACAGTACTGCACATGGTTAGATGTGGCCCTAAGAAGGACCGTTGGGGTTCTTAAAGCCTAAAATACTCCTAACGCTCTCCCTGCCTAAGCACTTCTGTCCCTGGAGTATTACTGTAGGGCGCAATGCTCTGCACGGCCAATATACCAAAAAAAAAAAAATGTGCAACACTGCAAAAAGCAGCCTCCACAGTACTGCACACGGTTAGATGTGGCCCTAAGAAGGACCGTTGAGGTTCTTGAAGCCTACAATAACTCCTAACACTCTCCCTATAGCAGCTCCAACACGATACCACTTTCCCTCAGCTATGTCAGAACGCATCTGTGGCGAGCCGCGGGAGGGGCCCATTTTTATACTCGGGTGACACCTGATCTCGCCAGCCACTCACTGCAGGGGGGTGGTATAGGGCTTGAACGTCACAGGGGGAAGTTGTAATGCCTTCCCTCTCTTTCAATTGGCCAGAAAAGCGCGCTAACGTCTCAGAGATAAAAGTGAAAGTAACCCGAACATCGCGTGGTACTTGTTACGAGTAATGAGCATCTCGAACACGCTAATACTCGAACGAGTATCAAGCTCGGACGAGTACGTTCGCTCATCTCTAGTTAAGACATCTTTGAAATGCCATCATCTGGGTAGCATTAGTTTACTACATCAAATAAAGTATAAAACGACTTGGTTTTATACTTTATTTGATATTTAAGGAAGGTCTTTTGGAACATCCATGGTGGTTTCCACCATCTGTCTTTACATATTGTGCCTGATCTCCATTCTACTAGCCCACCATGGACTCATTCTATTAATTCGATTGGTGGAACAACAAAATCCAGTGGACTAAGCGCATTACTTGTCCATATGTGCGATCGATAAAGTGGAATGCTTATGTATATACAACTGAACCCCTATTCGCAGGAGCGATCATTGGAACTCTGTGGATATCTGAAGTACAGATATATTAAGAACGCCGATAAAATAAAGGTGGTGAGTGGTAGTGTCCAGTGAACTTTATCTTTCTATCTTTAGTATTAGATGGAGTTTATATACAGACATCTGGTAGAGACAGCTGAACTTCAGAAGATTATTATTTGGAGTGTGTGAGATAATTGCCTTCGACTTGCTGTAATGGAGTATATAAACTGGATGGATTTAGAAGATTAATACGAATGATTATGCGATCCAGTTTAAATGTTATGTATGAGGATTGTAATTGGATACGTTAAATCTACCCACAGTGTCTTTCAATAAGTGGTATATTACGTGATTTTCTTTTTTTTTAAAAATAAATGTTATATGATATCTGATATTTGGTAGCAACTATATTGAGTAATTTAGTTGGAGTCTGTTGAGCTGATTTTTTTCATACCATATTTTCGAGCACCTGGCACCTCAATTATAACAAGCGGTGAGTCTCCCTCTTTTTTTGTTTGTTTATCTAACAAGCACACTTATACTTTAAATTATAGCCAATAAGCCTTATAACAATGTATTGCATCATTCTAAAACAAAAGTTGTATAATCATGGATCAGTCGTAACATTAAAACATTATGTGGCGTGTCACTGGTATGCATTGGTTAAACCCCACCAAAAGTGGTCTAAGGAAGGACAACTGGTGTGGTGACAAGGTCAAGGCTGCACAAGGCTTATTAATGTGCATGTTGGGGGGGAGAGATACAATTCACTTCGCTAAACATTTATCCCAAACAAATACACCCCTTCATGGCAATGGTATTCCCTAATGACTGTGGCCTCTTTCAGAAAGGAAAAATGTCCACACTGGGAAAATTGTTCAGCAATGGTTTAAGGAACATCAAAAACTATTCAAGGTGGTGACTTGGCCTCCAAATTTTCCCAATCTCAAACCAACCACGTTTTTGTGCAATGTGCTGTAAAAAGAGGCCTGATACATGGAGGCTGCAAATTGAAACTTACAGCACTTAAGGAACCTTGTGTCAGCAGACCTTCAGAAGTTTTGGGGGGTTTGTACTTCGATGGGTTTACAACTGTTACAGCATTATGAACGAGAGTTGCACAATATTAGCCAAGCTTTTTGGAATACCATGGCTCATATCCTGTGAACATCTAACACAAGGGCAATCACTATACCTGCCTTTAAGCTCCATTCGCACACACTCTTTTTTGTAACCTTTTCTTTTAGCTTGTAAAAAAAAAAACAATTACGTTTCCTGTGATTTTAGAAGCTATTTTGGTGGTGTTCTTTTTTATTTAATATGTTTTTATTAAACATTTTTCCAATTAAACAGGATCTCCGTTCACATACAGGGTTTGCAGTAATAATCATGCATTTATATTAGGCTGTCTGTCAGATTGTATAGTACAAAAGTATTAGGATATACCTCCATTATTAAGTCCATTATGGCTTTTAAATTACTTTCCTTTGGGTTTCTGCCCCAGTATGTGCGGAGGAGGGGGGAGAGGAAAGGGAGGGTAGAAGAAAGGGGGTGGGTGTAAGGTTAGGTGCCTTGTCTTGTGGAAAATCTGTTTTATTTTGACAAGGTTTTATCGAGCATCTTTCCATTGAGCAGGGTGTCTAGAAGGCTCTAGAAGGCCTTGTTTTTTGCAGGATGAACTCTAGTCTTCATTTATCTAATTTTTTGGAACATCCAAAATTTTGATCGCTTTTTATTCCATTTTTTCTAGTGGCAAGATTAACAAAATCTGTAATTCTGGCATGTTTTTTATTTTTATTTTTCACTGCATTCTCTGAGCAGTATAAATAATATATTAAAGTAATTCTACAGGCCAGTACGATTATGCCCATACCAAATTATAATAGTTTTTTTTTCTTTTTCACTTTTCACGACTTTTTCACACTTTAAAAAAAAAAAAGTAATAAAAGTTTAAATCACCCTCCTTTTGCCGAATCTATAATAAAAAAATCTAAATCATAAAAGAAAAATACATATTTGGTATCACTGCATCCATAAAAGTCCGGTCTATCAAAGTAGTGCATTATTTACCCCGCACGGTGAATGTAGTCTGAAAAAAAAAAAAAGAACGCCCCAAATGCACTTTTTCAGTCACCCTGTTTCCCAGAAAAAATGCAATAAAAAGCGATCAAAAAGTCGTATGTATTCCGAAATAGTACTAACGTAAACTACAGGACATCCCACAAAAATTGAGCCCTTGATCAAGTACGTTGATGGAAAAATAAAAAAGTTATTGCGCGCAGAAGATGCAGCAGAAAATAATTTTCAAAAATGAAATGTCTTTGAAAAAAAATACAAGTGCTACAGTAAAAAAAACTATACAAGTTTGGTGTCGTAGTAATATTACTAACCCTTAGAATAGAGTTATCATGTCATTTTTGTTGCAGTTTGTGTGCGGTAGAAACAAAACGCACTGAAAAATGGCAAAGTTATGATTTTTTAAATGGGGGAGGAAAAAAAGAAATGGGGAAAAAGAAAAAAAGGGGCCATGTCATTAAGAGTTTAAATAATGTACTAACTTCCTCCTCTGGGTCATTATGACGCAGGGATACCACATGTGTAATTTTATTTTTAATTTTTTACAAAGTAAAGAAAGACAAGGTTTTTTGTTTTTATTTTTTTAATTATATTTTTACTTTTTTTTTGTCCCTTTAGCGGACTTCCACAGAGACCCATCAGGACCCCCTGATCACATTCTGGGGGTCCAATGGTGACAGGCCTTTATATGCTGCAGTCACATAGACTGCAGCATGTAAAGGGTTAACAGCAGAGAACAGAGGTGTTCTCTGATCTCTGCTGTAAGAGCTGGTGCCTGGCTGTCCTCTGACAGCCAAGCACCAGCTCTCCCTGACACAGAGACCATCGGCTTGCTTCTGACAAGCCGATGGTCTCTATGGCAACCTGTAAACAAAGCAGGACTTTAGAAGCAGAAGATTGCCGGCCGATCAGCAATATCTTCCAGCTTCTGTTTTTCAAAGTCCTGCTTTGTTCTCTGTGGGACTGTGCAGGCAGAGCACACTGCCACAGCTTGTGGCATTGTGCTCTGCAGCTCCCATAGTAATACATAGCCCTGAAATCTTCTGGGCTATACCACTATCGGCAGTGGAGCTCGTCCCGGAAAATTTCCGGGCGTGCCACTCAAGGGGTTAAAGCATGGGGAAATGTTTTGCATACTGAGGAGAATCTACCTCACCTCTATGTGTATGTACTGAAGATAATCTACCTCACGTCTATGTGTATATACTGAGAAGAATCTACCTCACCTCTATTTGTATATACTGAGGAGAATCTACTTCACCTCTATGTATATACGAGGGGCTGCTGATAAGTCTTTGGCTTTGTGTTCTTTTTTTGTTTCCATGGTAACGAATGTTACATAACATGAAAGCCTTATGTGTCTAATATATTTTTTCAAAATTTTGTGTTTGTAGCTTATGGCAACAGGGATCTCAGCACGTGGGAAAACAAAATGGCAGAGTCTAAGGTGATATTCACAGCAAATGAGAGCAGAGGAGTGATAAAATTCTTCTTTCTGCAAGGAAAGTCTGCGAAGGATATTTATGGTGATATGTCGCTGACATTGGGGGATCAATGCCCTTCATATTCTACAGTTAAGAACTGGTTTGCCAAATTTAAAATGGGCCACTTCAGCACCAATGATAAGGAACATCCTGGATGACCGAAGAGGTCGTTGTTCTGGAGATCGTCGATGCTGTGCACAACCTCATACTGGAGAATCGGCGAATTTCAGCTAAAGAGATAGCAGACATCATGGGGATTTCTCGTGAATGTGTTTGTGTCATTATCCGTGAACATTTGAACATGAAGAAGCTATGTGCAAAGTGGGTCCCCAAATGTTTGACAACAGATCAGAAAAGCATGCGAGTGAAAACTTCCCGGTCCATTTGTCAGCGTTTCCGGACTGATAAGAACTTCCTGGATTGACTGGTCACTAACGATGAGACCTAGATTTATTTGTATGACCCTGAAACCAAGGAGCAGTCAAAAGAGTGGAGGCACAGTGGTTCTCCTCGCCCAAGAAATTCACGGAGCAAAAATCAGCCATTAAAGTGTTGGCATCTGTGTTCTGGGATAAGGAGGGCGTACTGCTAGTGCACTACCTTCAGAATGGTTCCACCATCAATGCAAGGTATTCCATTGAACTTTTGGAGCAATTGAAGGCACCTCTCAAGGCCAAAAGGCGCAGCAAGCTGTCCAAAGGAATCTTGTTCCCGCAAAACAACGCCTCCGCTCACACTGCACAAGCATTTGCACTGGTTTGAGGCACAATCAAAATCCTTCTTTTTGCAAGGCTTACAGAACTTGGAATACTGATGTAAGAAGTGTGTTGACATCAGTGGAGAGTATGTGGAATAAATGTAAAGTTCCATCTTCCTATCTCGTTTCTTTCTGGGTAAAGCCAAAGACTTATCAGCACTCCCTTGTATACTGATGAGAATACAACTGACCTTTATGTGTATATACTGAAAGGCTGTAAAGTGCATAAGGAAGTGGCCATGTACTGCAGGAATGGAGCATGCCTTTAAGGCTAAGAAGGGGCTGCAACTTCAGTCTGGGAGTAAAATTGAATATAAAGGGGCATTACCTTTAAAGGTAAAAAGTGAAAATGGGAGGGGTTGTACATTCTGCAGAGGGACATTGGTACATGCAGTCTGAGGATAATCTAACGCTCCCTTATGTGTATGCATATTTTATTCCTCGGTTCCTCTGAAGTGACCACGACTTTGTAAAAAGTTTCAGTGCAAACAACAGGTAAACACCTGTACCAAATTGACTTGGGTGAAGCTGGGTACATCAGCTAGTATATTATAAGCCCCTCTTCACACAAGTGTGAGTTTATTTCCACGCGCCTGAGCGCTGCATATTTACAGAATGAGGGAGGATTCAGACGAACCTTGTTTTCTCTGCTTACACAATTGTGATAATCACGGACACATAATGGGACAAAATAAAACCCCTGATATCAGTAGAACTTCAGTGGTTTTGTTTTCACTATCGGGATTCTCGCCCGTTATTTGTCCGTCTAAGAAAAGATAGGACCTGCCCTATCTTTTTCGCACATAGTGAATTGGGTGATCCCTATCTTCCTGCGGTTATTGTCAAACTCCTGGCCGGCAAAGGGGAAGAAATTCCCCTATACGAATCTGGCCTAACTGTGCATTTTTCTTTGGTTGGGATTTGTGTACTTTTATTGTAGCGATTAAAGTATTTTTACATTGTTTCCTGCTCTCTGTGTGAACACATTAACCCATAAGGCTTGAATGATCAAATTCAATGATTCAGTTTTTCATCTTTTTTTCGTGCTAACACATGTTGCTTAAGGAGCTATATTGTTATCGCTTCAACAGCTTTCCCCTAGCTTGTTATTTAGGTGTTTGAGATTATTTACATCCCAATAGAATTTCAATGCTAATTGGAAGATGAAACATATCTATAACACAAACAAATAGCTATCACCACACTATATAACACAAACAAATCACTAAAATACTGGCTTGAAAAATTATTTTAGGGTGCATACAAATGGTAGAACCACATGCATAGTACAAGTGTACTTACAGCTCCTTAGTACAGAGAGGTGAAGAGTCCATATGATGCTATACGTATTCATGTGCTACATGTCTGGAGATATTTTGCCTTAGAAGCTTTTTTTGTCAGTAACCAAAGCATTTAGAGTGCATGTAGCCATTAGCAAAATGTTCAAAAAGTAGCCTTCCAATTCTCCATCTGCAGAATCACAACTACAGTCTATTGCAGATTTCCAGGCCAATGGATAAAGTTCATGGTCATCATTGCATCTTATTGGTGCTGAAGTAACTCTACTGTTGATAGCCTCACGGATTCTTCTTAAGTTATGAATAATCTTTTTAAATTCTCCTTGGATACTTAGGGTACATGCACGCAGGTGTTAAAGAAGTTGTGCCCGAGATTCTCGGGCACAAGTGCATTGGACAGCACTAAGAACATCCCATCTGATATGCCGAACAGGGCACATTGACACGTGCTTTTTGCATTCGAAATCAGGCCTAGAATAGGACATGATGCGGTTTTCTTTTTACTTGGACTATTCGTCTGAGTAAAAAGAGCCCATGTGCACATACCCGTTCAAATGAATGGGTGCTATTTTTGTCCAATTTTCGGACACTACTGGTGTGATGGTCTGGAGGACCATCGCACATGACAATCGGTCACCCCCTAGTAGTGGCATGAGGGACAATGAAAGCTCAACGATATGTTCAGGACATCCTGCAGCCACATGTGTTCCTTTCATGGCAGGGCTTCCAAGAGGCATTTTCCAGCAGGATAATGATCGGCCGCACACACAAGGGAGTCACAGGAATGTCTCCACAACATTGTCACACTTTCATGATCTGCCCGGTCAGCAGATTTATCACCAGTAGAACATGTATGGGACCACCTGAGATGCCAACTTCGACAGCCTACGAGTTTGCATGTTCTAAAGGCTCAGTTATAGCAAATGTACCAAAGGTGGGGCAGACAAGGTAGACAGCAGTGAAAGAGGCAATTGCAACTGTGGTGTTTGTTTTTAAGTTTGTCTCTTTTAGCCTTCAATATACAAATGTTATACAAAATGTTTGCCATGGGCAATATTGTGTGAACTCTTTTGCCAATGTAGTAAATTGCTGATGTTTAAAGAGTATTAAAATATGTACTCACAAAATAGTTACAGTAAAATATGTTTTGGTATAAAATATGAAAAGGCAATTTTTACTAAATATATGAAGTATGATTAATGATAACAATATCTTGTAAAGAGGTAATTCTGTGATACAAGGAGCTTCAATCACTGTGCTTTGGCGAATGCTTTGGCATAGGATCAAGATAAGGATAGCAATTTTGCATAATCAGTAGATCAGCATTAGTGGAAATATTAAAACGTTTTTGTTGTTGTTTTAATTTACATTGTAACCATGCAGTCTCCATGTACCAAAATTGTCGTGACCTTCAAACATATTAGAACACATATTTCTAAAGATGTTTCAAATACTTAATGCTCTTCAGGAAGATTTTTCCATTAGCTGAAATGGCTTTTCATTCTCCTTGCCTGACACAGTCAGAGGCAATCTTTCCAAAGGTTTCTGCCAATTTTAAGATTAAAACTCCTCAATTGATTTCAATAGCTTGGCTTTGGGCATTGCATGAAGCAGTACTGACTGAATTTGGGTGCTGGGAGATGGACTGCATCCAACTAATAATTCCTTTGTGACCTGCAGTTGAGGAGAGAATTTACAAGACAGCAGCTTCCTATTCAAATAAGTTGCAGCTTGATATTTTTTTTTTCTTCACCTAGACGCCATATTTCAAAGGAGTGTCAAGGGTATGCAGAATCATGTCACAAAGAACATGACAGACCTACTTTAAAAGCCCATTTTATGGTGAAAAATTGAATTGCACAGTATGCTAGAAGTGGTATTGTTAAGAAAAAGCTAACAGAACAAAAGATTAAAAAAGGTACTAAAACAAATTATTATATTTTTAAATTTGCTGTTGATATGAAGAAAAACATTTGGGGTTCATTCACACGTGGAAAGTTCTACAGCAAATTCACACCAATTGGTACATATTTTGCTGTGGTTCCTACGCAGATTTCACGCCTTCAGGACTTTCACACGAACGTATATCGGCCCGCCGTTTTCATGGTTGGACGATATATGCTATGATCTGATGCATTGAATTCCAATACATCAGATCACATGGCCGTATTCCCACGACGTAAAAGCATCCGGCCAAACCAATATAGCGCTGGGCGCTTTTATGTCGCGACCAAAAGATAATCCTGGAACTATCTTTCATGCTGGAATATGTCGGCCGCTGTATGGGACCCTATGAGAGCCAATGACAGCGGGCGGAGAAGGAGGTGGGAGGGAGTTTAACAGCATGACTGCTACACTCCCTCCCTCTTCTCTCTTCTGGCTGATTGCAATGGGAGGGGGCATGGAATGGGAGGAGCTAAGCGCTGCCCCATTTCCCCAATTGCTGGCTGCGGACAAGGGGTGGGGAGGAGAGGGGAGCTTTGCTCTGCTCCTGCCCCATCCCCTCCCATTGCAAACAGCCAGAGAGGAGGTGAGCCGAGGAGGAAAGGGAAAGGGGCAACAGCATGGTGGCCTTGACATATATGCGCCGAGGCCCATGCCATCTGAACGGGCACATAAACGTTAGATTTGGTGCCCATTCATGAGTTTTTACACCTCAGATGGTAGCGTATATCGTCCGGCCGTGAAAACTGCAGTCAATATACGATTGTGTGAGGCCTCAGGACGGATTCAGACGAACATGGTTTTGTCCCCTTATACGGTTGTTATAATTACAGCTGTATAACGGGACTAAACGAAACCACTGAGATTGCATTGGTTTAGGTTTCACCACCTCTTTTCCCAAACATGATTTGTATGGCCGGGAAAAGATAGGACCTGCCCTATCTTTTCTGCATGTAGTTAAACTAAGTGCAGGGAAGATCAGGCAGCCACTATCTTCCCTCCTCTTTTTTCAAACTCCTGCGCTCTGGCACGGACTTTGAATGGCTGGAGAGGGAGAAGAAATCTCTCTTGTTCAGGCACAGCTATGCTCCATATTGCTGAGCATAGTTGCGCCAACAGCACTGTGAATAAGGCCACAATTAAAGGGGTGAAATTTGCTGTGGATCTGCATGAAAATCTGAGTCAAAATCCACACCAAATGCTGTGGCTTTTGATGTGAGTCTTGGTAAGGAATTGCTGCAAAGTTTTTCAGCTGGGCTCTGGCTGAAAACACATTGCTGTGGGTGCAACTACGCTCGGCAGTACGGCGCATAGCTGCGGCAGCTCAAACCCTGCGCCAGAGCGCAGGAGTTTGAAAAAAGAGGCGGGAAGATAAGTGCTGTCCGATCTTCCCCGCATGATGTGTTCACTACATATGGGAAAGATAGGGCAGGTCCTATATTTTCTCGGCCATGGTATTTGTAGCCAAAAAATCCGGGCAGTAAAAATGAAACCACTGAACTCCTATTGAGATCAGTGTTTTAATTTTGTCCCCTTATAAGGTCATAATTATAACAGTTGTATAAGGAGAGAAAAACATGTCCATGTTTTTTATCTCTAAGGCTGAAAACACATTGCCGTAGACGCAAGTACACTCGGCAGTACAGAGCATAGCTGCGCCTGAACAAGGGAGGTTTCTTCTACCTCACCGGCAGTTCAAACTCCACACCAGAGCTCAAGAGTTTGAAAAAAGAAGCTGGAAAATAGCGGCTGCCCGATCTTCTCCACACCATGTATTCACTACTTACAAGAAAGATTGGGTAGGTCCTATATTTTCTTGGCCGTACAAATAACAACCGAGAAATTCCTACAGTGAAAACAAAACCACTGAACTCTCATTGAGATCAATGGTTTTGTTTTGGCCCATTATACAGCTATGATTATTACCACTGTATAATGGGAGAAAATCACGCTCATGTGTTTAAGCCCTATGGGCTCCTTCACAAGGGTGTATTTTTCACCACTATTTTATGAGCCAAAATCAGAACTGGAATGTAAAGGGAGAAAGTATAATGGAAAGATTTGCATTTCTTCTGTATTTTGGACTTACTTCTGGTTTGGGCTCACAAAATACTGATAAAAAATGCGACCATGTGAAGAAGCCCTTAGGGCTTCTTCACATGAGCAAGATTTAGTCCCAATATTCGGCTGTGATAATCATAGCCACATAATGGGACAAAACGAAACCATTGATTTTAATGGTTTTGTTTTCATTAGCGGTATTCTCGCCCGTTAATATTAGGTAAGAAAAGATAGGACTTGCCTTATGCTTCCCAGACATTTTAATAAATTTGGGATATGATCTGGCCATCCTTGAACAAAATATGAATTCTGTGCCAGCTAATAGCTGGTGTAGATTTCAGCTATAATTTACACCAACTGTTACACAGATCCATCTCTTAAATAGTAGGCACCTGTGGCACCAAACAGATTCTCCTGTGCTCTTGAGAGGGGTAGGGCTTAAGCCCACACTATTCCCTATCACAAGGGACATTCTTCTGGCATCACTAGAGGGATAAAACCTTCACATCTCTAGAAATATCCAAGAAAATGGGCACCCTATGTGTCTTATACCTCCCCTTCCCGGCTGTGACTCTGGCCAGCAGAGTGGAGGCTTCTTGTGCAGTGCTACCCCATACTTCACACTAGCGCACGCAAGCACTGGTCTTCTCTTCCTCCCCACTCCCCTCCCAGCAAAGTTCAGTCTTTTCTGTAACGGACTCAAGCCACATTCAATAACAGATGGGAGTAGTTTATCATCAGGTCTCATGTCCTGCACACTCATTGTCTAACTTCTCCTTTTTCTTATTGTGCAAAAACTCTTTTTTATGTAGAGTGAGCTAACCAATTAGGCTGGAGATTCTTAGTGCACCACATGGCCGCACCAGGCCAGCAACTATTTTTAAAGTAATTATTAACCTAACAATATTCAGCTATTTCAATAAAGAGTATGCTATTAAACCTAAAAGTCTGCCCTCTGGGATCATAATCATTATTTAATATCAACTCCAATATTTTGTATTAGAGGGCTAGAATAGCAATAACTTGGCCACTGTACTAATATTTATGGACATAACTGTATAAAGATAGATACTCTTACTGTAAGAGCATATGATTATTGACGCTCTCAAAGACTAATTACCTATTGCCTCAAAAGGGCAACAGAGAAGTAATTTATCGATTTAACAACTGTAGATTTCTGTCGTGTAAAACTTCAGCCTAATTAATCCCATTGTTGATGCTAATGCATTTTTTTCAGTGATTCATCATATAATCCTTCCAGCAATGTTTCTTTTGATCTTTCTACTTGGAACTTGGGAGACGCTTTAAATATAAATTTGATGCAGATTTTGAAAATACAGATTTTCCTTTTGGGCTTTCTACAGGGTAAAACACCTATTTAACAGCTGTTGGTGTTATTTTGGTGTCTACAAAAAAAACCAAAAACAAAATCATCCGGTGTATGTAATAGCTTAATAGTTTAAAGTTTGTTCAGTATGCACTTTTAGTTTTGATTTCAGTTTTTTGAAAACAATTTATCAGTGGCATTATTCTTTTTTAATTATACCATTGTTTGGAGCCTCAGAACCTCGTGAGTGACCAGCTTGATTGGGGAGTATAGAGATGAATGTGGAAGGCAATGGCAAACCACCTTGCAAAAACAGTCTGCCAAGAAAATGTCACGTCACCCTAGTAGTCAGTCATGACTCGGTGCTTGTGTAGTGGCCCAGAGTTAGTGAGGCCCCTCCATAATGTTAAGTGTTTGTCTCATGCTCATTGTATTGTCAGTGTCTTCTGTGTTGTATGTATTTGATGTGTATTGCACCTTTGCAGCACTCAATGGGTTAATGTCTGGGTTATGTCTGAGAAATGTATCATGTTGTATGTCATGTGTCTGTCTTTTATATGAGTGTTTGTAAGGGGAATGGAAGTGAGTCTGCAAATTAGCAAGCGAGAAGTGAGCATGCACACAGAAACTGCCTGGTCGTTCTGTGTGTGGAAGCATGGAAGAGGCCAAGTGATTCCCTGTTGTGCGACCTGGGATTGAGGAAATGGATTGTTGTCTGGCAGGAGTACGAAACAAGTAGTGTGGGTGTGGATCAGTAGAGAGAGTTGAAGAGTGAGAGTGAAAGTTGACAGGAGCGGGATCTCACAGAATCCACAGCCCATGGATTGTCCAGAATCATCCTGAGAAGTCCTCCCTGTCACACCACCTTCTAGAAGGGTAATCAGTGTCGGTATCTGTTGGAACTGTTCTGAAGTTGAAGTAAATGGACACTTCTGACTGTTCCCGGTTTGTCCATGAAAAGTTACTCTGTGTGTGGACTTTTATTACATCATCCAGCTTCACCACAGAGGACGGAATGGTGGTGTCATGAGTGACAGAAGAGACTCATGGTAATTTTCAATTGCCTTTCCTTGTGCCCTCCCCCAGCAGTAACTTGGCTGGGTCCCGAGCTACCATCAGGGGAGGAGATGGTAGAGTCACCCGTGACTCCTGGCATAAGTTGTCTTGTGAGAGGACAACGAAGACCCTTGTCACAGACTTATGGGCTTAAGTGCCTTGGCCAAAATACAAACCAATACCTCATATGTACGTTAGGAATTACGTCTGTTTATGCATGTAGGTATGCTTGGTGAGTGTTTGGGGTGTTTGTAGCTGTTTTATGTCTGTATTCAGTTCTATGTCTGATCCACCTGTCTATTTGTTGTTGGATGCCCGGTTTTTGTTTGTTTGTCCTACCCATCTGTTGGTGGATGAAAGCCGGAGCCTTACCTGTCCCCTTCATCAGTTGGTAGGCGGAAGTTAGGGCCTTTTTTGTCTATCTGTTACTTCTTCTGGCCACCCGTATACCAAACTTACACGTCCATCCTGGCTATCATAGTACCAAGTGATCTCTGGTACCAAATGGTCTCGTTGGCAGTCCAGAACGAACGTAACACTTTGCTAATAAAGATATAAAGATACCGCAATT
Organism: Eleutherodactylus coqui; assembly: GCF_035609145.1. Taxonomy (NCBI): domain Eukaryota; kingdom Metazoa; phylum Chordata; class Amphibia; order Anura; family Eleutherodactylidae; genus Eleutherodactylus; species Eleutherodactylus coqui. Next base: position 102,125,605 of record NC_089838.1, on the reverse strand, counting down.
ATCAACAAGACTGGTGCATCAGGATAACTCCATTTACAACATTATAGTACATTGTAGTTAAATTATCAAAGTGTTCGGTTATAACATTTGCTAATCCGTTACATAATTATTTGAAAACTTACTTAACACTAAAGGAAGGAATTAGTTCTGCTTTCCCATTCGTCACAAATTACACTCTTGTGATTTTAACTAATTGCTAACATTTTTACTTAAACCAAAAGATGAACATTGAATGATTCTTAGTCACGAACTGGGAGAGAATACTGATATAATAATCCAGCAGCTAAATCATCCTGCACAGCCCCTGCTAATCAGCTGGCATATAATGCAATCTTCACTTGAGTCGATGGCGAGAGTGGATGACGGTCACCATAGCAATGAGTTTTCATTAGAAGAGATGTATTTTACTTCTCTTTCTTTCATGTTCTCCTTTAGAAGCTATTGAGAGAAACTGCACAAGAATCAAATATAAAAATATTCACAAAGCAAAATGTAAAACAAAATCAGGATTGTTGAAGAAATAGATAATGAGGCAATAAAGTCTTTAGGTTTCTTTTAGTTACAAATTGCTATAAAAAAAGTGACAGATCACAAAGAATATTTCTGCATATCTTTATCACAGACTTAATGGGTTACTGTGTCTACACCATAACCATCATTTAACTTTATTCCCTGAAGAATATGAGGATTATCTAGTAAAGCCGCCATAATAATTATGAATCTATCAGGATTTTAAAAGGAAACTACAGAATGTAAGGAGAGAAGACAAACTCTTTAAAAAATGACGCTTTGAGCCTCAACAAAGATGTCCGCACCACTTCTCTGACTACTTGATGCCTGCTGTGCATAGTATGCATTGGTAGACTAAGACACTATATGCAGATATGACTGGCCAGCACTGGTCATGTGGACAGCGCTGGTCAATCTAGTCAAGCAGCATGCATTGTATTAGGGCTTCAGTGGATCATGTTTGCACATATCGATGTCAATGGGTTCGTTCTCATGAATGAAATGCATGCGCAAAAAAAAAAATAAGTCGTGCTCTATCTTTCTGCAATATTGCGTAGCAAAGGCCCAATAGATGTTTATGGGGGAATGTGCAAATGCATACGCAATATTTGCACAATTCAGTGCAAAAAGGAACACATCTGGACCTTATCAGGCTAAATAGCCTTTTAAACCACAGAATGGATATGTCACGTGCGCTTGTGATCTGGCCCTTAGGCTGCCTTCAGATAGGCGTATTTGCACACGCAATACATAAAGAATAAAACCCATTGATGTCAATGGCTTTGTTTAAATTTCCGTACTTTGCGTGTGCATTTTGATCGCGCAAAAAAAATACAGCACGCTCTTTTTTTTTTTGTGTGTATTTGTGCAACAAAGATAAAGATAAAGAAAACATCTGGAACTCAAAGAATAATTAGCCATTTCTATCAGTGTGTCTTTGTTTACCACGCACAAATAAACATGCCTTGCAGGTGCAAAAAGTACAGTAAAACATGCCGATGGACATGCAAAAAAGCGTTGTTCGTTCCACAAAAACAATACACTCTTGCGCGCGCTAATACAGGTATGCTTGTGTAAAGGGGGCCTTAGACTAATGATGCATACTCATGCACAGTGTACATCAGGTAGTCAGAGAAGCCGGTGCATCCATCTTTATTTGTCCATGCCCAGAGGGTTGCTTTAATCCTGAAAACACATTGCTGTAGGCACAACTACGATCATCAGTACGGAGCATAGTTGCGCCTGAATAAGAGGATTTTCTCTTCCTCCCCAGTAGTTCTAACTCCGCGCAGGAGTTTGAAAAAAGAGGCTGGCAGATAGCTCGGCATGCTTATATTGTCTTGGCCATAGTGTTCACAGCTGAGAGATCCCTGCAGGAAAACCAAACCACAGAACTGCTAAAGAGATCAGTGTTTTTGTTTTGTCCTATTATATGGCCGTGATTATCATGGCTGTATTAGGGCTCCTACCCACTTGTGTTTTTTTAATGCTGCGTTAACCCTGCTCCTGCATTTCATCAGTTCCGATCCTCATTTTTGGCTGTCTAAAATTGTATCAGCAATTTTTTTACTACCTACTGCACACTGCTCTCTAATCTGCAAGTGCTGATCAGGTGAGCACTTCTGGCAATTTAGAGATGAGGTATGGTGTATTGTTAGTCCAAACCTCCCAAGGCACCTTGGGGATTAGGTAGTTTGAAGATCAACTATCTTGGACAGCCGAAAACGGGACCTGAAACCAGCACATCACAAGGCCAACAGAAAAGAACTACTGCAGGTAATATATCCCCCTCCCCTCAGGTCTCGGGACTGAACTTTGTCCCAAACTCGGAGGGTTGCTTTAAACAAAAGCAACAGCTTTTAATACTTTTCATAAATCTAACATTGTAAACCACTAAAACCATAAATTATTGTGGTGGCACTATCATGCTGCGGGGATGCTTCTATAGCTGCACCGTAGCTTGCTATGAGGCTGCATTCCCATGCAGCAGAACATGCTAGCAGCTGAGACTGTGCCCAGCCATGGTAGCTAATGACCACACAATCTTGCCAATAAGGTTATTGGCTGCTACGAATGGGCAGAACCTCAGCTGGAAGCATTTTTGGTAAGATTGTGTGGCCATTGGCTGCCACAGCTAGACGGAGCCCAAGTCTTGTTATCTTGCTATATAAATGGAGCTCAGCTGATATGTATATTAAAAGCATACAGCATCAGTATTCACATATAAAATATACCAATAATTCAGGCTGCAACACAAAGAACAAGAACTGCTAATATATTAAAATTAACTGAAATAATGAATTGTGAACCAACTTCTGAGGAAGCAAAGATAGTTGTGTAATATCAATGGAGTTTGTTACTGGGATAACAAATATAAAGCTGGACAGCAGAGCAGACATAATGACCTTTATATAATACTGTACAAAGGGGCATTCAATTATAGCACATGTAGTTGAGTTCAGTCTTTGCAGTTTGAAGTACAGGTAAATTGAATTTCATAGCCATGACAATAGTGGCCAGCAGTCATGCACATTCCTGACATGTAGAGAGGATGGTGAAGACAGAATAAAAGGTTGTCAAGGTTACTGTCTGCGGAGATAGAGAATTATGGCTTGTTCTCTGTGTGGTAGACATCCGTAAAGACTGATCATATTGCTTAGTTATATTGATGGCAGAGATCACACAGGAATAGAAAATGACATGTGAACAGCTGCTGATTGGTTGTTTATGTGCGATGTCCTGACAGTCTGTTAAGGAGAAAATGTAAATGTGTTGTGCTTCATAAGTCAGTAGTTTTATTTCAGCCAAACCAGGAGTTGATCCTAAGGGAGTAGAATACAGAAAAACTATAGCCATGTTTGAGCTTCAAAAAAGCATTCAAAAACCTAAACCATTAATGTCCTATAATGGAAATATCCGTCACAGCTAGCAAAGGGTTGCATGAAGTGGGCTAGCTCTGATGACGGTGTTTTAACTGGTTAAATGCTGAGGTCAATGCAGACCGTAGCACCTAAGGAGTTGGCCAGAGGGAGAGACCTCTGGTGTCCCATCAACTGGCTTGTGATGTAATCGCAGGAAGCTGATTGGTTCACATGATTGCCTGGATCCTTTGTTAAGGCTGCCATGTAATTCAACCTATTAAGCCCTATGACATTCTGCACCAAAAACTGTGCCAAATTTTGATTATATTTTTAGCGTAAACAAAGCTAACTAATAATTAGTAGAAAGTTACACTAGACTAGATTTAAAGATTCAACAAGAAAATCACAAACTGCCCAAACTAATGTCAGAAAGCACAATAACTGTGGACGCCAGGAAAATAAACAGAAATCACAGAGTGACAGCAGGGTTACTATTAAAACATACTTTAGTTTTCTAAATCTAAATATGCCCATATGTCCCAAGAATAACATATTTGTAAAATATGTAATAAAAATTTGCAGTCATTCTTCTGATGTAACTAGATCATGGCATGCCACCACAAACCAATAATATAAAGAAGATGTGATAGTATCACCCTACAGTTGTATCCCTATCTAGCAGTAGATTATCTGCCCTGAGAAGGGTAATGCCACAAACACAGACCTCCTATTACTGTGATGGCGAACCTATGACACGCGTGTCAGCACTGACACGCGTAGCCATAGTCGCTGACACGCGGCCGCTCACCCCGTTAATGAATACCGGCTGGGGCCGTGACTCCCCTGCTGGTATTTACTAACCAGCACTACTAACAGTGCTGATCCCGGCGGACACTGTGATGTCAGTGTGCAGCCAGGATCCTCCTCCCCCCGTCCCCTGACGTCTCTTACCTGTTGGTTCCGCGGGAGCATCCAGGGGAAGAGGCGTCCTGCAACACACTGATGTCACAGTGTGCGCCGGAGATCATCGCTGCTGGCGGCGCGCCGGCCACAGGAGGAGTGGAGCACCCATGAGGTAAGTACGTGGGTCTTGTGGGGGGCAGTCACCGCTAGGGTGGACTGCTGTAAGGGGGGCAGGTAATGCTGGGGGGGGTGCTGTAAGGGGGGGGGCAGATACTGCTGGGGGGGCTGCTGTAAGAGGGGCAGATACTGCTGCGGGGGCCACTGTAAGGGGGCCAGATACTGCTGGGGGGGGGGGGGGGTCGCTGTAAGGGGGGCAGATACTGCTGGAGGGGCTGCTGTAAGGGGGCAGATACTGCTAGGGGGGCGCTGTAAGGGGGGCAGATACTGCTGGGGGGGCCGCTGTAAGGGGGGCAGATACTGCTGGGGTGGGGCACTGTACGGGGGGCAGATGCTGCTGGCGGGGGCACTGTGGGGGGTAGATACTGCTGGGGGGCCGCGGTGGGGGGCAGGTAATGCTGGGGGGCCGCTGTTGGGGCCGATACTGCTCGGGGGCCGCTCTGGGTGGTGCTGTCGCTGCTGGGGGGCCATTCTGGGTGGTGCTGTCGCTGCTGGGGGGCTGCTCTGGGGGCTTATAATTACTGAGATAAGTGAGGGGGAGGCAGCGAGAGGCGAGGGCCTGTGCTATGGGTGTTTTGGGTTTATTAAATACAGTTATACATTACAATTATACATTTTTGTTATTTAAACTATAAATATCGTGAATTTATGGATTTTTTCTCGAAGTGACACACCACCCGAGTTATGCTCCGTTTTTTGGCGAATTTTTACACACCGAGCTCAAAAGGTTGCCCATCACTGTCCTATTAGTTCTTCATTGCACCCCGATGTCAAGATTTTTGTAAATGGGACTACAGGTTAAATAGCAGCTGCCATATCTTCAAAAAGGATAGAGGTTACAAAATAATACTCAATCTCAGATATAGTAATCACAGGTGAAATTGAAAAAAACATGAGAGATGTAAGTTGTATCATTTTCATATCTGGAAACCCAACCATATTATCATCTTACCATAACCGATTATGGTATGTTTACAGTAAAAAAAATGTATATACATGATATCCCATCCAGAATAATCATTACATTCCAATTAAAGATAAGCGTTCTCACCCCTAACCCCCCATCAAAATGACCACAATTCATCAGGGAGCTTCAGCTTTCATATAGAATACATTTAAAATTTCATCTTTGTAAATAGTATAAACACTAGTAATTATTAGGAAATTATAGTACCAATGTCACACACACAGCTCAGCTACACTTGCGTGTCACACACACACACAGCTCTGCTACACATGTGTGTCACACACACAGTTCTGCTACACATGCGTGTCACACACACAGCTCTGCTACATGTGTGTGTCACACAGACACAGCTCTGCTACACATGCGTGTCACACACACAGCTCTGCTACACGCACGTGTCACACACACAGCTCTACTACATGTGCACGTCTAATACAATAAAATCACAGGGGTGAGAGAAAAAATAAGGACATTATTCACTGAAAAGGAAGCCAGTAATGCAACACCTGATAGATTACAGGCCAGGCACAATTTGGAGGAGCTACTTGTTCAATGTAGACTAATAATGCAGCCACTCACTCAACCCAGCCCAGACTGAGGAGGAGTAACTGCAAACAAACATAGTCTGCACATGTGAATGGATACCAAAGACACCAACCACAGATAGGTGCGCCACACTATACAGGAGTGCGACCCCCTACTGGCAAAGCAGTGTATCGCCCTGTATCTCCACAGTGGGTCACACTAGCTGACAACTTGGGCTCCCCCAAATGTATAGCAAACTGCATGCAAAAATACTGATAAATACTAAGAAATGCAGGTGTTAGGGTATACGGCAATTGTGCCTGGGCTGCAGTCAATCAGGTGTTGCATTACTGGCTTCTTTTTCAGTGAATAATGTCCTTATTTTTTCTCTCACCTATGATTTTATTATATCTAACAGTGAGATAGCGTAGGTTCTGATGGACCTGTGGTGGCCTTACCGTTGACCTGTCAGCTCATGTGTCTAGGCCAAAATGCAGAACTAACATCCACATTTATCAGACTATGTTTGTTTGCAGTCACTCCTCCCCAATCTGGGCTGGGTTGTGTGAGTGGCTTGCATTATTATTAAGCATTGAACAAGTAGCTACTCCAAATTATCATATGGCCCACTGCATTCTACTAGGGTCTACAGTGACTGTGCCTGGCCTGCAGTCTATCAGGTGTTGCATTACTGGCTTCCTGCTACATGCACATGTCACACTCACGAATCTCTGGTACATGCATGTTACACACGCTCTGCTACATGTATTTGTCATCCCATACAACAGGGATCACAACTGACACAGCAGTCCTGCACACACTGATCCCCGCAGTGATACGAGGCTGTTTGCATGTGTAAAAGCTTTGCATACACTGGTTTCACACAGATTGGAAGGGCTTTATCGGGCTGCGATTCACAGCCTGATATCACCCATGCCAGTGGAAAGGAGCCCTAAGGACATTTATGCATATGTCCTGTTCCACGAAAGCTATAAGTCACACTGACGTCCCCAGCATTCTTCCACAATTTAAATTGCCATATTGCAGTTGAGCTCTCTTAGATGCATTGAAGGACACCGTGCATGATGTTTATTGCATACTGGAGTCCAGAGCTACACAACTTTCTTGATGCTAGCTCTGGATTGGATTGTTGAACTACACCACACGTCATATTGAGGTCTTTCTGCTGTATAGTGTTTAGTGTCAACAAATCCTATGTCTTGCCTTGTGTCTCATCCCCATCCCCACCTCACATTCCTGTCTCTGTGCTGATTGTGCTAGGTGTACTCTATTGATAAGGGCACTATGAATCAGCTGAACTAATCAAAGCTGTATTTCATTGTCCATAGGTCCAATGATAATTTTGACACAACTGGCACAGAGGAAGCAATGCAGTCCGAGGCCATAGCATCTCCCTTGTATATGTCTTTAGAGATGGCAGCAGAGTCTGCAAGCACAAGCCAGGGGCCTCTAGCACAAATGGCCCGTACAGCGGGAGTCCATACTCCCGCCCGCAAACGCGGCAAGCCTGTGACATCAAACAGTCGGCAGGTAGAATTACAGTGGGAGGTTTTTTCTTTACTGCAACAGCAGGCTGCAGTGGTCAGTTTTGGCCAACATGTGTCGGCCCTAATGCGCCGGTTGCCGGAGAACCTCCAATTGCCAAGGCAAAATGACATTCTCTGTATTTTAGAAATTGCAGCACCACCCAATTCACCCATGAACTGCACTAATTGATCACCAACACACAGTGGCAATTTGTAAGCACCCAGTCTCACCCACTACAATACCCCTAGCACGGGAGTCATGGCTATCTGCAGTGCGGGCCATTGTTAGTTGAATCCATGAATACTGGTGACCTTTACTGAAAAAATATTGAATTAAAAACTCACATTTTTTGGCAGAAGTAAAATATGGCATTGTAAAAAAAAAAATAATTAATAACCCTTGTATCCACCAACACTAGAAAGAAGACAATGTACATGGTTTTTGTCCACACAAGATTTAGTATATTGAAATTTTATAAGGAGCAAAGGCTAAAATGAGATATTAGTTTATAACAAACTTTAACATTAAGTTACGTTAATTTTGGCTATATTATTTAATCTCGCAACCCATGTCAAGGGTCCTCATTGTCTTGCAATGTGCCTTATCTAAAAAAAATAATTTGAAAGCCGGTAAAAAAAAACAAGGACTGGGTTTAGAAAGTACTGATCCCCAGATTTCGTGGATAGAGGCCAGCTGCCACGGAACTTCTCCCTGAGGAGTCTGGAAGTAGTCTGTGAAGCAGTCTCTAACCTGAGTTTCAGAAGATGCAGGTCTTTTTGATTGCTTCAGATCCATGCCTGCGGTTGTTGGCAATGGATCATCAGAAGCACAGCGACTAACACATGTTAGCAGGTTTCATCTGAATAGAGCCAAAGAAAACTCAGCATTTACTGGTAAGAATTGTGAAGCCATATTCAACAAACTGCCGAGCCCGAGTGAGGCAATAGCTAAAGACTCATCATCTGGTGTCCAACCCTCTGCGGGAAAATGGCCGCAGAACACGGGTTGACAAGTCAAAGCCTTCATCCACAACAATTACGAATGTGTCAGTTGGACCTGAAGAACCAGGAAGCTGCAGTGGCTTTGGCCGGGCTAACTGCTTAGAAAGAAGCTTCCATTCTGGAAGCCTTGAAGAGGTGAACATCTGCAGTGCTTCCATAGGCCACGATATCAACCAGTAGAAAGCGTTAGTCACTGTCGGCTACCATCAACAGGACTACGGAACAGTTCTGCTTGTAGTTGAAAAATCAGGACCCTAAGTGCAGTGGCTTCTTCACACGGATGTATTTACCATCCAGGGCCCCAATGCACTTTGGAAACTGCGTTACTGCTTCAAATCCAGCAGTGATGTCCAGCCATTGTTGCTGAGAGGGTGGCAACATCACGGACTGCTTCAGATGCACCCAAATGACATTGCAGGTCCTCCTGACGATCCCACTGATGGTGGTATGCCCCAATGCAAACTCAAAATGCAGGGATGCAAATAAGTTCCTAGTGGCGAGGAATCTGTAACAACATTCCTAAAGAACAAAGGGAAAACCATTCTAGGGAAAGATGAACAAGGAAAACACAGATACAAATATTTAAGACACTCCAAAAACAAACAGAAAAACATTCTGCCCTATCTTTTTCTCACATACTTAATACGGCCTCATAAGGGGAGAAAAACACGTTTGTCTGAAAATGTGCAAACCTATTTTTTCATCAGTCTTAGGTCTTAAACAGACAGGCGTGATTCTGTCCCGTTATATGGCTGTGATTTTCGGAAGAAAATGAAACAAAACCATTGATTTCAATAATTTCGTTTTCACTGTAAGGATGTTTACGCTCTATTACTATGTGCAAGAAAAGATAGGACTTGCCCTTTCTTTCTCGCACGTAGTTAATGCAACCTTCGAAAAAGATAGAGCTGGATCAATCCGCGCAATATTTTTCCCAACTCACGCTCTATAGTTTGAATAGTCTGAAAGATCCTCGCATGCGGTTGTTGGCAGTGGATCGTCCGCAACCGTACAACCCACATCATTGAGATGGCAAATATTATGCTGAATCACGGCGGCTTTATCTACTGAGCACATGTTTGCGGGTTCCATCTGAATAGTGCCCAGGAAAACGCGCCATTTACTGGTAAGAATTATGAAGACACATTCATCAAAATGCCGAGCTCGCTGGATAGAGCTGGATCTTTTGCCCTCAGTACCATGTTCTGTATCAGCCCTGATGTTACCTTTAGGCCTAATGCCCACGGTGTTATCCCGCAGCTATTAGGTTCTATTATACCTAAAAGCTCAATGTTCACGGTGCGGAATTCCGCAGCATGAAAGAAACCGCTGCATGTTCTACCTGCAGCGGGAAAACGTGCGGACGGTTTCTATTGTAGTGAAATCCGTCCATCACGCGATACCTCCGCTGTGAGCACAGTGGAAGTATCGCATGATTACGCATCACCGCCTGCTGCGTCATCCCACACTTCTGGCACATCATGCACTGTACTGCACTTGGGACGAATAAGGATGCCTGCAGACGGGCGGAAATTCCGCGGCGGGATTTTCCGTGGAATTTCCGCCCTTGCAAGCTGCCGTAGGATTGCAAACGCAATCCTAGGCAGACGGCTGCGGTTTGTCCGCGTGAAATCTTGCACGGCAAACAAACTGCAGCACGTTCTATTTCTGTGCGGGGCTCGCAGAAACGTCACTCACCGGCCGCCGGCTCCGGTCTGCACATAAAAGATCCGGAGCTGCAGGGCGCAGGTGAGTACGCGCTGCTCTCTGCAGGCGCTCGGGTCCCACGGCGAGAATTCTCTCTGCCGGATCCGACCCGGCCGTCTGCAGGCGGCCTGAGGGAGATGGAATATAGTATAGTTGCTCTCCCTAAGGAGAAAAGATAGGACTTGGGACACGCATGGCGTATCCGGACAGGTGAGTATTACGTCTTTGGGGGGCGCTTTGTCGTACTCCGCTGTGTGTTCGGCGCCCCCCCGAATCTTTTCACTCGAGTACGGAAGTACTCGAAAATCGCGGTGCTCGATCGAGTAATTACTCGAAACGAGTAGGTTCGCTCATCTCTAGTGACCGCTTAAATTTGGTTCTACAAATTACATTTGGATTTTATTCTACAATCTGCACATCCCTGAATATTCTCCTTACTCCTACAGTTATCTCCCATGTGTAATCCTCTGCAGCTCACTGTTTTTTACAGTTATTACTCCTTGTAGCTCATCTCTCTATTTAGCAAATCAGACAAGTTACTTGTCAACAAGATAGGGATGTGAAGGCAATTGCAGCACTAACTGCACAAAGGTATAGACGGCTTTATTAATAGAGCACTTGACACCTATAGAGCTTCTTCAAAACATTCTCAAGTCGCATGTACTCTGTTGACAAGGGATAATTAATGGAAGACAAAATTGTCATTTTATCAACAGCACATTACAAGCATTATTAAAATGACAAAATGTGAGGCATATATATTAACCCCTTACTGCCTAAAATACGTACGTCACAGTAGCATGTGGCCCGTGCATCAACCACGTAAATATAAGTGTTACATTCGTCCTGGACTGCCAACGGGACCCTTTGATCACTTGGTACTATGACAGCCAGGATGGACGAGTAAGCCTGCTATACAGGTGGTTAGAAGCAAGAACAGACAGACAAAAAAGGCCCGCCTACCAACGGACGAAGGGAACAGGGTAAGTCATGGGCGTCCGCCCACCTACAGACAGGTAGGACAAACAAATCAGAATCGTCCAATAACAAAGGATGGGTGGATCAGATTTAGAATGGAATACAGATATAAAACAGCGACCAACACCCAAAACACTTACCAAGTATACCTGCATGCATAAACAGATGGAATTACTATTTACGTACGAGATATTGGTTTGTACTATGGCCAAGATGCTTAAGCCCACAACAGGGGTCTTCATTGTCTCATGGATCCCTATTCTCTCATGATAACATACCCCAGGAGTCCGACCTACAAGCGGGGCAATTGTTCTAATAGGGATAGCCCCACGCTGAAACCTATAGACCTAGCTCGCCCCAGATGTAAAATAATCCAAGCAGCACAGGACACAGTTCACACCAACACATAACAGAATGCATACCAGACAGAACAGGACAGTTCACACCACATGTCCGACACCCTGCACAGACCCACAGAACACGTCATCGCTCACACACACAGAACACTATGCATGAAAGCAAACACCAGGGTGCTGGGAAAACAGCATCCTCTGGCCAGAGGGGCTAATATATATATATATATATATATATATATATATATATATATATATATATATATATATATGCAGCAGACCAGAGGGGATTGGCTGGCTGGAGAACTCCACACCCAGCCAAGTCAATCACGCCACACCTTTGGAGTGTGCTCCTGGAAACCCATAATTCTACAGATCCCAGGAGCACAACCTAACAATAAGGTCCTAGCTCAAAGCACCAGAATGTTCCCTTGGTGGGACTTATCAATTTGATCCCAATGTTGACCTCTTCTTAAGCATCTGACCGGTGAAAATTGATAGAGTACTTTTCATAAGATCAGAGTCTCTGTACATGTAGTCTGGGATGTTTATGATCCCCCTCCATGGTTGATTGACAACCTGATGGGTGATTAATAGGATGGTTCCATCCATTACTTTTACTGGCAACAGTAACAGCTGCACTATCCTTGGTGATAATTGTGATAGTACTGCTGAATGGAACATTCAGTGGCATTGTGAGTCTAATAGCTGACCTAAGGTCTCAGGTTTAGATGCAGCCTGGCCTTGTAAATGTTGATTATATAAAATATCTTTTGCACACAATATAAAAAATCTTCTTTAGAACAGAGCTGTAAAGATTTCATGCATTACCTTAGACCTCCAAACATTGCATTGGATTCGTTCTGACATTGAAAAAAAAAACCTCTTTGTGCCTGTGTAAAGGAAATTAGAGGTATGATATAGTATGGCCCTATGTCGGCTTAGCATAAAACTAGCTGTAATATGCCAGTGTACAGGAGCCCTAAGGTGAGAAGAAGAAAAATAGTAGATTTTAGATTTACTGTATATCCAAATGATGAAAACCCGTACATAGTCGATCTTGACAATGGACAGGTGGATACAACTGTATCCAGTCTAGGTAATTCTCTGTGAAAAAAAATAGTAATGATGATACAAATAGCATATCCTGGAATGTACTGAATTGATACTATTTTCTACATTATACTCTTGGTGACCAACAAGGGATCGGGGCACTCCTACTATTCAGTGGAGCATGGTGAGCGCAAAACTTTCTATCTTCGTCAGAAATCCTCTGTGAACTAATAATTTATGTGAAACAATAGCAGAAAAAAAAATCTATATTTTGTCTTATTAGTTTGCTCCATCTTTACACCTCTGCCTCACACCTACATTAAATACTGTTTTCTATGTTACTGACTTTGACCTACAAAATGAGCTAGATGCAAGCTATGGATTTTCAACATCTAGTGATTCCTGGGGAAAGATAAATAATATAAATGATTCACTTAAAGGAGTTTTCTGATAATCCCAAGGCAGTGGGGGAACAGAGTATGTAATAAAATAAAAAACATACATCGCTTTCCATTGCACGTTGCTCCTCTACCACCACTGGCCGCCACTGTGATCTCTATTTACATTGGTGGTTGTTTACCACGTAACGGCTGCCGCCCATGGGAGGCTGACAGGGAGTTCATCAGTGATGTCCCGTAAACCTGCTTTGGGGCTTCTACATTGGACCCTTCAGGCCGGGTGATGTCATCTATCAGAAACAGCGGTGCCATGGTGAATATATTATTTTCATATCGTTTTGGGCATGGGGGACCAAAAACTTTATAAAAGTAATAAGTACGAAAACCCTTTAAACTCTATACACACATCTCAGTCTCAATAGTTGTATGCACAGTATTGTCACCTTTAAAAGAACTAGTTTTATAAAGGAGGATAATTTGAACATGTTCTATTCAGTAAAAAAATAGACTGCATTTGAAAGCGCAAATTGCCTTTGAAATGTTAAATTACAGGGGAAAAATTAAATTTACCTTAGAGACTTGGAATGTGTCACTTGATTTTTGAACAGGTTTTCACTTTTAGTTACATTTTTACATGTTCTAGGAGAGGTCTAGTCCCACTGCTCGTTATCAGAGGAAAGTATTGCAGCCATATCTGAATGGTCAGAGATTTCTATTATGCAAAATCCTATACTCTTTGACAGGTATATAGTCAAAGGCATCCTTGTGAAGCATAAATGAGGCAGCCCGTTGGTTCTGGGTATATTTTTTACAGTAAGTCCTATCTCAGAATCCTCCAATGAATATCTTCTGACATATCTCAAATGCAACTAGCTGTACCTGTGTGACCAATTTGCCATTTGAGGAGATGCAAGGCCTTGTCGAACTCTAAAAGAATGAGAACAGAGGTCATAAAACCCTCAGAAAATGGAGGAATTTGGTGTTGTAGGATCACACCGTTTGAGAGATTTGTCTAAGCTTTCATTTTATGGCCCAGTTCTAAGAAGAATTTTGTGTTATTCATTGATGTACTCAATTTTAATAAACTTGAGATTCTTGTTTAAAATTAGTAGTCACTAGTGATGAGCGAGCATCAAAATGCTCGGGTGCTCGTTACTCGAGTCGAACTTCCCGCGGTGCTCGAGGGTTCGTTTCGAGTAACGAACCCCATTGAAGTCAATGGGTGACTCGAGCATTTTTGTATATTGACGATGCTCGCTAAGGTTTTCATTTGTGAAAATCTGGGAAATTCAAGAAAGTGATGGGAACGACACAAGACGGATAGGGCAGGCGAGGGGCTACATGTTGGGCTGCATCTCAAGTTCACAGGTCCCACTATTAAGCTACAATAGGGGCAAGAGTGGCTCCCCCCCCCCCAACAATTTTTACTTCTGAAAAACCCTCATTAGCAAGGTATACCTTAGCTAAGCACCACACTACCTCCAACAAAGCACAATCACTGCCTGCATGACACTCCGCTGCCACTTCTCCTGGGTTACATGCTGCCCAACCCCCCCCCCCCCGCACGACCCAGTGTCCACAGCGCACACCAAAGTGTCCCTGCGCAGCCTTCAGCTGCCCTCATGCCACACGCTGGCCTCATAGCCACACCACCCTCATGTCTATTTATAAGTGCATCTGCCATAAGGAGGAACAGGAGGCACACACTGCAGAGGGTTGGCAGGGCCAGGCAGCGACCCTCTTTAAAAGGGGCGGGGCGATAGCCCACAATGCTGTACAGAAGCAATGAGAACTCCAATCCTGTGCCACCTCCGTTAGGAGCTGCAAACGGGGGCATAGCAATGGGGAATCCATGTGCCACACAGTATTCATTCTGTCAAGGTGTCGCATAGCTCAATCCACACTGCAAGGGGAAAGCCGTCAGCGCTCTGCCCCCTACCCAAGTCAGTCAGTGCCTTTGTGCCAGACAGGTCAAACACCGCAATGGGAACTAAGTTTGCACCAACAGCATAGGTGGGTCCTAGGAAGCCCAAGACATGAACCAAAAATTGATCTGAGCGGCCAGACATGGCAGACTTGCACCAGGCCCAAGGCATAGGCCTCGGCCCACAGATTTAGCAATCCTAGGCTGGAAGCGGAGTTTCACTGCACCCAGGACATAGGCCTCTGCACAAACGCTCAGCAATCGCATGCCTACAGCGGACTCCAATGCTAGCGTAGCTGTGCACGTCTCATTAGCGCTGTATTGATCCTGTAGTTTGTCCCAATGCAGTGCCCCGGATAGTAGAGCTAATGTCAGATTAAATACAGCTGGGCTTTGGCCCGCACTGCATTCCCCAGTCAGACTCGGGGTTCTTTATAAGTAGACACAGGCAGGTACAACTCCGTGTGGACCGACAGCATGGGTGGGTCCCAGGAAGCCACCGGCGTTACATAAATAAATCCCATTGCATTGCCCAGCACAGCTGAGGTAACGTCAGATTAAATGCAGGTGGGCTTCGGCCCACACTGCATGCTCCAGTCTGACCGAGGTTTTTAATACATAGACACAGGCAGGTACAAATGACTAATGTGAAGTCCGTGTGGACCCAAAGCATGGGTGGCTCCCTGGAACCCACCGGCAGTACATAAACAAATCCCATTGCAGTGCCCTGGACAGCAGAGCTAACGTCAGATACAATACAGGTGGGCTTCGGCCCACAGTGCATGTTCCAGTCAGACTGGTAATATGTACCTTAACAGTAACCGCGTTGGTGGGAATGTGGTGGCGACTGCGGACCTAGTAGCGCGGTTTTATTTAGTTGGTTTTCGGAATGTGGCCAGGATTAAGTGGGCCATGGCGGGGGGATGGTGGGGGGGCTCTCTTGTTGTGTCGTTAAAGGTGAAATTCTTGGACTGCCACCAGATGGACCAATGCAAAGGTATTTGCCAAGAATGTTTTCATTGCTGGAGGAGGAGGGGGATGTTTTTGAGGCACTACGTGTCCTCTCCACGTGTCCGTGGTTATATGCACCTTAACAGTAACCGCGTTGGTGGGAAATGGCCTCGCCGCCATCATGTCTTTGGGAAGCCTCCGTTTCCACACCCCAGTGACATAGCATTAGCAGCGGTATAGGCAGAGCCCAGAATTAGTGACATTTCAGCGGTAGCATTAGGGACAGGCCCCAGTAACATATCACTAGCAGCATTATAGGGGGAGCACAGTATTAGTTCCATTTCAGTAGTAGTAGCAGTCCAGACAGGCCCCAGTAACAATTCCAAAGCGGCAATATAGGGGGAGCACAGTCTTAGTTCCATTTCAGTAAGAGTACCACTCAAGACAGGCCCCAGTAACAATTCCGAAGCAGCAGTATAGGGGGAGCACAGTCTTAGTTCCATTTCAGTAATAGTAGCACTCAAGACAGGCCCCAGTAACAATTCTGAAGCAGCAGTATAGGGGGAGCACAGTCTTAGTTCCATTTCAGTAATAGTAGCACTCTAGACAGGCCCCAGTAACAATTCCGAAGCAGCAGTATAGGGGAAGCACAGTCTTAGTTCCATTTCAGTAGTAGTAGCAGTCAAGACAGGCCACAGTAACATTCTCGTTGCAGCTGTTTAGGGAGATAACAGTATCTTTCACATTTCAGTAGCTGCAGTATAGACAAGGCCCCAGTTACATTTATGTAGCAAAAGTGTAGGCCAACCCCACACACCTTGCTGTACCATGAGTGCAGGTGAAGCCCATAAAAATTACTAGGATTACACTGTAGGCGAGGGCCCAAAAAAATTGGTGTACCAACAGTACTAATGTACCTCAGAAAAATTGCCCATGCCCAACCAAGAGGGCAGGTGAAACCCATTAATCGCTTTGGTTACTGTGGCTTAATTTGTAACTAGGCCTGGAGGCAGCCCAGTTAAAATAAAAATTGGTTCAGGTGCAAGTTTCAACGCTTTAATGAGAATTGAAACGTATAAACATTGTTTACAATAGTAATATGACTGAGCCTTGTGGGCCTAAGAAAAATTGCCCGTTCGGCGTGATTAAGTGAGGTTTCAGGAGGAGGAGCAGGAGGAGGAGGATGAATATAATACACAAATTGATGAAGCTAAAAGGTCCCCATTTTTTATGGTGATAGAGAACGATGCTTCCATCCGCGGGTGCAGCCTACGTATTGTTTAGGTACCGCTGGTGTCCGCTGGTGGAGAAGAGAAGTCAGGGGAAATCCAGGCTTTGTTCATCTTTATGAGTGTAAGCCTGTCGGCACTGTCGGTTGGCAGGCGGGTACGCTTATCCGTGATGATTCCCCCAGCCGCACTAAACACCCTCTCTGACAAGACGCTAGCCGCAGGGCAAGCAAACACCTCCAGGGCATACAGCGCGAGTTCAGGCCACGTGTCCAGCTTCGACACCCAGTAGTTGTACGGAGCAGAGGCGTCATGGAGGACAGTGGTGCGATCGGCAACGTACTCCCTCACCATCCTTTTACAGTGCTCCCGCCGACTCAGCCTTGACTGGGGAGCAGTGACACAGTCTTGCTGGGGAGCCATAAAGCTGTCAAAGGCCTTGGAGAGTGTTCCCCTGCCTGCGCTGTACATGCTGCCTGATCTCCGTGCCTCCCCCGCTACCTGGCCCTTGGAACTGCGCCTTCTGCCACTAGTGCTGTCGGATGGGAATTTTACCATCAGTTTGTCCGCCAGGGTCCTGTGGTATAGAATCACTCTCGAACCCCTTTCCTCTTTGGGTATGAGAGTGGAAAGGTTCTCCTTATACCGTGAGTCGAGCAGTGTGTACACTCAGTAATCCGTAGTGGCCAGAATGCGTGTAACGAGTGGGTCACGAGAAAGGCATCCTAACATGAAGTCAGCCATGTGTGCCAGGGTAGCTGTACGCAACACATGGCTGTCCTCACTAGGAAGATCACTTTCAGGATCCTCCTCCTCCTCCTCCTCCTCCTCCTCAGGCCATACACACTGAAAGGATGACAGGCAAGCAGCATGGGTACCCTCAGCAGTGGGCCCGGCTGTCTCTTCCCCCTCCTCCTCATGCTCCTCCACCTCCTCCTCCTCCAAAACGCGCTGAGATATAGACATGAGGGTGCTCTGACTATCCAGCGACATACTGTCTTCTCCCGCCGCCGTTTCCGAGCGCAAAGCGTCTGCCTTTATGCTTTGCAGGGAACTTCTCAAGATGCATAGCAGAGGAATGGTGACGCTAATGATTGCAGCATCGCCGCTCACCATCTGGGTAGACTCCTCAAAGTTTCCAAGGACCTGGCAGATGTCTGCCAACCAGGCCCACTCTTCTGTAAAGAATTGAGGAGGCTGACTCCCACTACGCCGCCCATGTTGGAGTTGGTATTCCACTATAGCTCTACGCTGCTCATAGAGCCTGGCCAACATGTGGAGCGTAGCGTTCCACCGTGTGGGCACGTCGCACAGCAGTCGGTGCACTGGCAGATTAAACCGATGTTGCAGGGTCCGCAGGGTGGCAGCGTCCTTGTTGGACTTGCGGAAATGTGCGCAGAGCCGGCGCACCTTTCCGAGCAGGTCGGATAGGCGTGGGTAGCTTTTCAGAAACCGCTGAACCACCAAATTAAACACATGGGCCAGGCATGGCACGTGCGTGAGGCTGCCAAGCTGCCGAGCCACCACCAGGTTACGGCCGTTGTCACACACGACCATGCCCGGTTGGAGGCTCAGCGGCGAAAGCCAGCGGTCGGTCTGCTATGTCAGACCCTGCAGCAGTTCGTGGGCCGTGTGCCTCTTATCTCCTAAACTGAGTAGTTTCAGCATGGCCTGCTGATGCTTGGCCACCGCTGTGCTGCCACGCCACGCGACACCGACTGCTGGCGACGTGCTGCTGCTGACACATCTTGATTGCGAGACAGAGGTTGCGTAGGAGGAGGAGGGTGGTTTAGTGGAGGAAGCATACACCGCCGCAGATACTAGCACCGAGCTGGGGCCCGCAATTCTGGGGGTGGGTAGGACGTGAGCGGTCCCAGGCTCTGACTTGGTCCCAGCCTCCACTAAATTCACCCAATGGGCCATCAGGGAGATATAGTGGCCCTGCCCGCCTGTGCTTGTCCACGTGTCCGTTGTTAAGTGGACCTTGCCAGTAACCGCGTTGGTGAGGGCGCGTACAATGTTGCGGGAGATGTGGTCGTGCAGGGCTGGGACGGCACATCGGGAAAAGTAGTGGCGACTGGGAACCGAGTAGCACGGGGCCGCCGCCACCATCATGTTTTTGAAAGCCTCCGTTTCCACAAGCCTCTACGGCAGCATCTCCAGGCCGATCAATTTGGCTATGTGCACGTTTAATGCTTGAGCGTGCGGGTGCGTGGCGGCGTACTTGCGCTTGCGCTCAAACAGTTGCGCTAGCGATGGCTGGACGCTGCGCTGAGAAACATTGCTGGATGGGGCCGAGTACAGCGGAGGTGAGGGTGTGGGTGCACGCCGGGAGACGGTCGTGTCTGTGTCCTCAGAGGGGGGTTGGATCTCAGTGGTAGGTTGGGGCACAGGGGGAGAGGCAGTGGTGCAAACCGGAGGCGGTGAACGACCTTCGTCCCACCTTGTGGGGTGCTTGGCCATCATATGCCTGCGCATGCTGATGGTGGTGAGGCTGGTGGTGGTGGCTCACCGGCTGATCTTGGCGCGACAAACCTTGCACACCACAGTTCATCGGTCGTCTGCACTCTCAGTAAAAACCTGCCACAGCTTTGAGCACCTCGGCCTCTGCAGGGTGGCATGGCGTGAAGGGCGCTTTGGGAAACAGTTGGTGGATTATTCGGTCTGGCCCTGCCTCTACCCCTGGCCACCGCACTGCCTCTTCCAACCGGCCCTGCTGCTGCACTTGCCTCCCCCTCTGAAGACCTGTCCTCAGTAGGCTTAGCAAACCAGGTGGGGTCAGTCACCTCATCGTCCAGCTGCTCTTCCTCCGAATCCTCTGTGCGCTCCTCCCTCGGACTTACTGCCCTTACTACTACCTTACTGATAAACAACTGTGTCTCATCGTCATTGTCCTCCTCACCCACTGAAAGCTCTTGAGAGAGTTGCCGGAAGTCCCCAGCCTCATCCCCTGGACCCCGGGAACTTTCCAAAGGTTGGGCATCGGTCACGACAAACTCCTCCGGTGGAAGAGGAACCATTGCTGCCCAATTTCGGCAAGGGCCCGAGAACAGTTCCTGGGAGTCTGCCTGCTCCTCAGAATGTGTCATTGTAATGGAGTGAGGAGGCTGGGAGGAAGGAGGAGCAGCAGCCAGAGGATTCAGAGTTGCAGCTGTGGACGGCGTAGAAGACTGGGTGGTCGATAGATTGCTGGATGCACTTTCTGCCATCCATGACAGGACCTGCTCACACTGCTCAGTTTCTAATAAAGGTCTATTGCGTGGACCTATTAATTGTGAGATGAATCTGGGGACCCCATAAACTTGCCTCTCTCCTAATCCCGCAGCAGTCGGCTGCGATACACCTGGACCAGGAGCTCAGCCTGTGCCCACACCCTGACTTGGGCTTCCGCGTCCTCGCCCCCGTCCGCATCCTCTAGGCCTACCCCTACCCCTCAGCATGGTGTATTACGAGTAGAGCAGAAACAGAACGCTGTAATTAAATGTGCCGCTTATTGGCCTGTGGTTGGAGGCTGACTTCGCTTACGGAGCACACAGCAGAGCCAGGAAACAATTATGCGCAAGCCTGTAGTGAGATCTAGGTGCGTATGACTGAGCTACTGGAATTCACAGCGCAGAACCAGTCAAGTGGCCAAAGCCCAGTGGTAGGCCTTAAGTATTTTGCTTCAATTTTTTTAAATGGTGAGGTGAAAAACCAGACAGACACCGTATGCAGCGTTAATAATGTATACTCGTTCCCTCTGGGGGGATGACGGTGATCATGTAACTGACACAGCAGAGCCAGGAAACAATTATGCACAAGCCTCTAGTGAGACCTAGGTGCGTATGACTCAGCTACTGGAATTCACTGCGTAGAACCAGTCAAGTGGCCAAAGGCCAGTGGTAGGCCTTAAGTATTTTGCTTCAATTTTTTTAAATGGTGAGGCGAAAAACCAGACAGACACCGTATGCAGCGTATATATTGTATACTCTTTCCCTCTGGCGGGATGACGGCGCTCATGTAACGGACACAGCAGAGCCAGGAAACAATTATGCGCAAGCCTGTAGTGAGACCTAGGTGCGTATGACTGAGCTACTGGAATTCACAGTGCAGAACCAGTCAAGTGGCCAAAGGCCAGTGGTAGGCCTCAAGTATTTTGCTTCAATTTTTTAAAATGGTGAGGTGAAAAACCAGACAGACACCGTATGCAGCGTATATATTGTATACTCTTTGCCGCTGGCGGGATGACGGCGATCATGTAACGGACACAGCAGAGCCAGGAAACAATTATGCGCAAGCCTGTAGTGAGACCTAGGTGCGTGTGACTGAGCTACTGGAATTCACAGCGCAGAACCAGTCAAGTGGCCAAAGGCCAGTGGTAGGCCTTAAGTATTTTGCTTCAATTTTTTTAAATGGTGAGGGGAAAAAACAGACAGACACCGTATGCAGCGTATATATGTATACTCTTTTCCTCTGGCGGGATGATGGCGATCATGTAACGGACACAGCAGAGCCAGGAAACAATTATGCGCAAGTCTGTAGTGAGACTTAGGTGCGTATGACTGAGCTACTGGAATTCATAGCGCAGAACCAGTCAAGTGGCCAAAGGCCAGTGGTAGGCCTTAAGTATTTTGCTTCAATTTTTTTAAATGGTGAGGTGAAAAACCAGACAGACACCGTATGCAGCGTATATATGTATACTGTTTCCCTCTGGCGGGATGACGGCGATCATGTAACGGACACAGCAGAGCCAGGAAACAATTATGCGCAAGCCTGCTGTAATGCTTAGCTGGGTATTAATTAGCGACTACTACCCCCAGCAGACACGCAGTAAACTGAAGATGGTCACAGGCAGCCCAAATATAGTATTTTTCCCCAATTTTTTTGAAAAAGCCCACTGCCTATGATATAGCCTGTATGGAATTTCCTGTACCACTGTCCCTGCCTCACCAGTACTGCCCCTATACTCTGTAAAATGACTGCAGACTGAGGACACTATGGTCTGCATGCCCGATATACAAAAAAAAAAATTGTGCAACACTGCTAAAAGCAGCCTCAACAGTACTGCACACGGTCAGATGTGGCCCTAAGAAGGACCGTTGGGGTTCTTGAAGACTAAAATAATACCTGACACTCTCCCTATAGCAGCTACAGCAAGACAGCAATTTCCCTGATCTCTCTCAGCCTGCATCTGTGGTGAGCCGCGGGCGGGGCAGATTTAAATACTGGGGTGTCATCTGAGTTCCCCAGCCACTCACTGCAGGGGGGTGGGATAGGGCTGGAATGTCACAGGAGGAAGTTGTAATGCCTTCTCTGTGTTTCTATTGGCCAGAAAAGCGCGCAAATTTCTCAGGAAAGGAAATGTAATGGAGTCGAGCACCGCGTGCTGCTCGTCTCGAGTAACGAGCATCTCGAACACCCTAATACTCGAACGAGCATCAAGCTCGGACGAGTACGCTCGCTCATCTCTAGTAGTCACTCAATTCCATTTTAGATATGACATTTTTTTCAAGCACTTATCAAGGCAGCTTTTCATGGATGAGCGCATGCTTGTTCATCAGCTGATTGTTGATTTTCAGGAAGCATAAAAAAGTTTGCTGATCTGCTGTACATCTTCCTGTGTGAATGGAAAAAAATACAGACAGGTATGGGATAAATAATTTCACTTGTTTGTTGTCATAAGCAATTCTCCACTCATGTAAATAACAAGTAAATGAGCACTGATTGACATGCTTGTTGATTGATGTTTGCTACATCAGGCCAAGAATTCGGCCCATGAAAATGGAACCTAATACAAACTAAGCTACCTTTTTTCTGAAGGATTTTGTAATGTGTGATCCAAATGGCACTATTTACTTAAAGGGGTTGTCTCGCGGCAAACATCAAAATTTTACATTAGCCCATTCCCCCTGTCACCCCCCTGGCATATAATAGCATTTTAAAGTGGTTTTTAAACCGCTTGCTACTCACCGATGTGATGAAAGATGAACTTATAAAATTCTTCTCCCAAGATGGCCGCCGGTCCTTTCCCAGGGATGCACTGCGGTTTTCTCCCATGGTGCACCGCGGGTCTTCTCCCATGGTGCACCATGGGCTCTGTGCGTTCGATTGCCGATTCCAGCCTCCTGATTGGCTGGAATCGGCACACATGATAGGGGGGGAGCTACGCGATGACGTGTAGAAGGGGGCGGAGCCAGAACGCTGCTCGTGCCCGGACCGTCCAGAAGGGAGAAGACCCTTCTGCGCAAGCGCGTCTAAAAAAGCAAGAAGACCCCGAAATTAGACGGAGCCATGGAGACGGGGACGCCAGCAACGGAGCAGGTAAGTGAATAACTTCTGTATGGCTCATATTTAATGCACGATGTATATTACAAAGTGCATTAATATGGCCATACAGAAGTGTATAACCCCACTTGCTTTCGTGAGACAACCCCTTTAACTAAGTGCAACTGCACTCTAGATTACATTGAGAAGACCTTCTGGGAATTCCATTGGGATTTTGGTGAAGGATGCTGCAACATAAGAAATAAGAAAAACAAACCTGTATTGTGATATACGTACAATTCCATAGAGGTATTCTGAATTTTTTAATGCAACTCAGCTCTTCAGGTGATCTGTTCTTGCCTGGAAGTGGGGATTGAAATAAAAAGATCTGCTACACAGTAGTGGGCAGCCTGTTAGCAGGTGCTCTGGAAGATGTCGGGAAATACTGCTGCACTGTTCCATGCAATGCATCTCCGACTTAAACTTGATGCCTTCCCACCATTTGATGTGACCATAATACCGCAAGCCATCTGTTCAGGGCATTGGATCTGGCACTAGTATCACTTTATTACTCCTGACAGAGCCTGTATATTTCTATACATTTATCATTTTCTAATAGACTCCCTTTAAGAGTTCAGCAGGAAACTATCAGCTCCCATAAGCCCAATAAACTAAACTTATGGACTGCCCCTCCCTGAATCCCCAGAAAAAATAACCTTGCCACATAATTGATTTAGGCAGCGAGACTACTTGTTCCTTTGAGATGGAGAACTAAAGAATATCTTACAATTAATGCCTGGATAAAGAAAGTGGATGAAATTTACAGATTTGAAGAGCTGGTCAGCTGGGAAATGAGAATACATGCTTAATTTGTTAACCAGTGGAAGCCATGGTTGGAGTTTAGAGCAATGCAAATAATGCTGCTACATTACTTGTTTGTTTATTCCCCCTTGGGTCTAAAAATAACATGGGGGGGGGGGGGGCATACCAAATTTCCTGACCTAGTCCTCCTGCCCCTCCCTATGGCTCCCCACATCTTCCACCCTGCTTATCGCATACAACCTCTACCCCTGTACCTCCTTACCGCCCCCACCCTGTTTGCTTCTTAATAACGGATTTCCACAGGTAATTCCCATACTGTCTGTTTTCCCCCGTGCCTCATCCCTCTCCCCCCATGTACCTCCTCTATCACTCCCACCCCTTTGTTTTAAACTGATTGTACATCGCATGTAATTGTTCTACTGTCTGCGTTCTCCCATGCTTGAAAAGCGCTGTGGAATAAGTTGGCGCTATACGAAGAAAGATTATTTATTATGAGATGGACTTATTGTATGTTATACCTACAATACGTCTACTTCTACACTACTCAGGCAGACCAACCCCAAATACACTGATTGAGAACTGTCTATCTGTTTATTGCCCCTTCTCTCATACCTCCATGCCTTCCCCTAACTTATCTACATTTATTTTTATCCTAGTGTTCAAATAAGTAATTAATGTAATTCTTGGTTGTTGCTAATCAAGCACAGTTGTAACGTTCAATTTTCATCTCAAAATTTTCAATAAAAAGAAAATTGCTAGAAAAATAAATTTACAGTCTTGTAGGACTTGATACACTAAATCTGGGGATATGAGCATTGTACTTACCTTCCTCTTGATTCCCCTTCTGTGTGTTGTCAAAGCCAATGCTGTACCCACACAGCAGACTACTTAGGCATACATATAGGATAAGAGGACTAGTCCTCTCATTCCATGCATGCCCACCATACAGACAAGTCAACAAGTAGTATTGACTGAGTTATTTTGGAGTTTTGCTATGAAGAAAATCCAAAATAACTGTTCACAGCCCAAGCAGCAGTTGATGCAAAATAGTTATCCCCGTAATCATGCAAATAAATAGTATAAGAATATACAACTACAATGAAGATTTCTAGAAAAACAAATAATGAAATACTAGTGTAGCGAGGTTATGATACTGTATAGCCATTCCCAATTAAAGGGACGTGAAATCTGGATAAAACATTAGTATGGAACTAGAATACTTTAGTTCTGCATCTGCAAGAATAGTGTGACAAATGTACTTGATAAAGTGAGATGACAAGCAAGTGGGAATAGGCTGTTATGTAGAAACTACAAATAATAATAGATACAGTAAGAATTTTTATGAAATTATACTTTCTGGATGCTTACAACTCCGCATCACAAATCATTCTGCAGACAGTTTTATTTGACATCATGCAATATTATGTCAGATTCATAGACCTATAATTCAGTAAAGTGCAGCACCTGTCTTTGGGTGGATTTAAGAGCAATGTGGTGATTTGTGATTTAATGATAAACACATGGAGGATGGTTTCATGTCAAAAATATTTATTGTATCAGATGCAAAATGAATATTTTTCTAGTCAAAAGCATTTTTCTTCTAGTCAAATGCCTTGTAGGGAAGAGAATTATGTGTAAAATTTGAAAATATATACAATAATTTTGTACAGAAGGGCTATTTCAGACGACCGCATATCGGCTCGGTTTTCATGGCGAACCGATATACGGTGTCCTTGTCTGCAGGGGAGGAGGATGGAAGAGCCAGGAGCAGGAACTGAGCTCCCACCCCCTCTCTGCCCCTCTCCACTATTTGCAATAGGAGGGGGCGAGATGGGGGCGGAGCTATGAGCTCCTCCCCCGCCCCGCCCCTCCTGTTGCAAATAGTGGGAAGCGCCAAGGTAGGGGTGGGAGCTCAGTTCCTGCTCCTGGCTCTTCCATCCTCCCCCCCTGCAGACAAGGACACCGTATATCGGCTCGGCGTGAAAACCGCGCCGATATACGGTCATCTAAATAAGCCCTTAGAGCCATCATTTTTTGTTTCTCCTAGTTAGATTTGTATTTCCTATATATAAAATGTATATGAAAAAGCCAGATCACCACAAAATATTACATGTGTAACCACAGTGTGATAGCACAATGTGCATTGCTTAGCTTTTTTTGTGCTTTCACTGTCCACCTATAGCGCTGATTATCGAAAGCATAGCTCCTACATGGCAAAGTATGTGCAAAATACAAAATTGGATGGCCTCTGTAACATTTTTCAGAGTGGTTAAAATGTTAATACATATGATCTATTACCTTAATAACGTGGAATGTTGCACTGTAGTCAGGCTAGTACTGACTAAGATAAGGTGGGGAGCCTAAGGACTTTTTTCTGTTCTTCAGAATGACCCCTCTCAGCAGCGTAATGCATCAGCAATCAGGCAAAGAGCAGAAGTCAACGCAAAGAGAGGAAGTCAACACAAAGAGAGACAGAAGTCAAGGGTCATAACTGGGAGGTCGTCAAGGAACAACAAATGCAAAGAGAGAAGTAAAGGCAGTATAAGAAATCCAAAGTTCAAACCAGGGAGATGTACAGAAGGCCACGGGGCAAGGAAGTCGGTAGAGCCTAACGTCACGCTACATTCCTATCAGGCATATTGTAACTCAGCCTTACAGGAAGGACAGGTGACATTTACATGGCCCAATGATAGGGCAAGAATGTTCCTAAGAACAGGGGCGTACCTAACGGCTCAGGGGCCCGGGTGCAAAAGTTCAGCTCAAGCCCCCCCCCCCCCCTCCTTCCCGGCCTCCACCTCACATTCCCCTGTACCCATACATAGATCGTGCTGCATACATGATCTAGCCCTTTGGCGTGATCTTTTCAAACATGACGCATTTCCTGCACATGAAAATTTGTTTGTAGCACGGCAGGCCACTCTCACACACCGCTTTTTACCACTATTAGCGCGGTGTCCCGAGCGCCGTACTAACCACGGTACAACACCCCCATTGATTTTAATGGGGTTACTCAAACCTGCGCTCAAACATGGTGTTTCTAAAGACCACGTATGTTATTAAGGAGCTGCAGGCACAATTAAAAACTACATGTGGTTTTGATGCGTTTTTTAATTGTGTGTAAAGTGTGCAAATAAATGTAGTAAATCCAGGGAGATATATAACATATCAGAGATAAATAGATAGATAAATAGTAGAGATGAGCGAACGTGCTCGTTTAGGACAATTACTCAATTGAGCATCGCTTTTTTCGAGTAACTGCCTACTCGGACGAAAAGATTCGGGAGGCGGCGGGGTGGAGCAGGGGGTAGCAGGGGGGAGCTCTCTCTCTTTCGTTCCCCCTCACTCCCTCTGCAACCCCCCCGCTACCCCGCCGAATCTTTTCGCCCGATTAGGTAGTTACTAGTGATGAGCGAACGTACTCGTCCGAGCTTGATGCTCGGGCGAATATTAGGGTGTTCGGGATGCTCGTTACTCTTAACGAGCACCACGCGGTGTTCAGGTTACTTTCACTTTCCTCTGTGAGACGTTAGCGCGCTTTTCTGGCCAATTGAAAGACAGGGAAGGCATTACAACTTCCCCCTGTGACGTTCAAGCCCTATACCACCCCCCTGCTGTGAGTGGCTGGGGAGATCAGATGTCACCCGAGTATAAAAGTCGGCCCCTCCCGCGGCTCGCCTCAGATGCCTTGTGAGTTAGCTGAGGGAAAGTGCTGCTGCTGGTGCTGCTGTAGGGAGAGTGTAAGGAGTGAGTGTAGGCTTCAAGAACCCCAACGGTCCTTCTCAGGGCCACATCTATCCGTGTGCAGTACTGTGGAGGGTGCTGTTAGCAGTGTTGCACAATTTTTTTTTTTCAAAATCGGCTGTCTGCAGAGCATTGCGCCCTGCAGTAATAGTCCAGGGACAGAAGTGGTGGTTAGGCAGGGAGAGTGTTAGGAGTGAGTGTAGGCTTCAAGAACCCCAACGGTCCTTCTTAGGGCCACATTTAACCGTGTGCAGTACTGTGCTGGCTGCTGTTAGCAGTGTTGCATTTTTTTTTTTTTCAAAATCGGCTGTGCAGAGCATTGCGCCCTGCAGTAATACTACAGGGAGAGAATTGTGTAGGCAGGGCCAGAAGACATATATTATTGATTGAATATAGTCAGTGGGCCTTTTCTTTAAAAAAAAAAGGGAAAAATTCTATGTGGCCTGCCTCTGTCAGTCCTCAGCGTTCTGGGTACGTGTGTGGTGGGTGGAGATAGTAAAAAAATCATACGCAGCCAGCTACGTTTAACAGCAGTCTTGCGCCAATTTATTTCCTTCCTGCCTGGGGAAAATCACCGCTCTGCTGCACTTCATATAACTGCATTTCTGTGGAACAGATTTCTTATCTGATTGAATATAGTCAGTGGGCCTTTTCTTTTAAAAGAAAGGGAAAAATTCTATGTGGCCTGCCTCTGTCAGTCCTCAGCGTTCTGGGTACGTGTGTGGTGGGTGGAGATAGTAAAAAAATCATACGCAGCCAGCTACGTTTAACAGCAGTCTTGCGCCAATTTATTTCCTTCCTGCCTGGGGAAAATCACCGCTCTGCTGCACTTCATATAACTGCATTTCTGTGGAACAGATTTCTTATCTGATTAAATATAGTCAGTGGGCCGGCCTTCCCTTAAAAAAAAAAGGGAAAAATTCTATGTGGCCTGCCTCTGTCAGTCCTCAGCGTTCTGTGTATGTGTGTGGTGGGTGGAGATAGTAAAAAAATCATACGCAGCCAGCTAGTCAGTGGGCCTTTTCTTTAAAAAAAAGGGAAAAATTCTATTTGCCCTGCAGGCTTGCGCCAATTTATTTCCTGCCTGGGAAATCACTGGTAATACAGCATGCTGAGGGGTAGGGGTAGGCCTAGAGGACGTGGACGTGGCCGAGGACACGTAGGCCCAAGTGAGGGTGTGGGCACAGGCCGAGCTCCTGATCCAGGTGTATCGCAGCCGACTGCTGCGCGATTAGGAGAGAGGCACGTTTCTGGCGTCCCCACATTCATCGCCCAATTAATGGGTCCACGCGGGAGACCTTTATTAGAAAATGAGCAGTGTGAGCAGGTCCTGTCGTGGATGGCAGAAAGTGCTTCGAGCAAGCTTTCCACCCACAGTTCTGCGCCGTCCAGTGCTGCAAATCCGAATCCTCTGGCTGCTGCTCCTCCTTCCTCCCAGCCTCCTCACTCCACTACAATAACACATGCTCAGGAGCGGGAAGACTCCCAGGAACTGTTCTCGGGCCCTTGCTCAGATTGGGCAGCAGTGGTTCCTCTCCCACCAGAGGAGTTTATCGTCACTGATGCCCAACCATTGGAAAGTTCCCGGGGTCCGGGGGATGAGGCTGGGGACTTCCGGCAACTGTCTCAAGACGTTTCAGTGGGTGAGGAGGACGATGACGATGAGACACAGTTGTCTATCGGTGAGGTAGTAGTAAGGGCAGTAAGTCCGAGGGAGGAGCACACAGAGGATTCGGAGGAAGAGCAGCAGGACGATGAGGTGACTGACCCCACCTGGTGTGCAACGCCTACTCAGGACAGGTCTTCAGAGGGGGAGGCAAGGGCAGCAGCAGGGCAGGTTGCAAGAGGCAGTGCGGTGGCCAGGGGTAGAGGCAGGGCCAGACGGAATAATCCACCAACTGTTTCCCAAAGCGCACCCTCGCGCCATGCCACCCTGCAGTGGCCAAGGTGCTCTAAGGTCTGGCAGTTTTTCACAGAGATGCCTGACGACCGACGAACAGTGGTGTGCAACCTTTGTCGCGCCAAGATCAGCCGGGTAGCCACCACCAACAGCCTCACCACCACCAGCATGCGCAGACATATGATGGCCAAGCACCCCACAAGGTGGGACGAAGGCCGTTCACCGCCTCCGGTTTGCACCGTTGCCTCTCCCCCTGTGCCCCAACCTGCCACTGAGATCCAACCCCGCTCTGAGGACACAGGCACTACCGTCTCCTGGCCTGCACCCACACCCTCACCTCCGCTGTCCTCGGCCCAATCCAGCAATGTCTCGCACCGCACCGTCCAGCCGTCGCTAGCGCAAGTGTTTGAGCGCAAGCGCAAGTACGACGCCACGCACCCGCACGCTCAAGCGTTAACCGTCAACATAGCCAAATTTATCAGCCTTGAGATGCTGCCGTATAGGGTTGTGGAAACGGAGTCCTTCAAAAGTATGATGGCAGCGGCGGCCCCGCGCTACTCAGTTCCCAGTCGCCACTACTTTTCCCGATGTGCCGTCCCAGCCCTGCACGACCACGTCTCCCGCAACATTGTACGCGCCCTCACCAACGCGGTTACTGCCAAGGTCCACTTAACAACGGACACGTGAACAAGCACAGGCGGGCAGGGCCACTATATCTCCCTGACGGCACATTGGGTGAATTTAGTGGAGGCTGGGACAGAGTCAGAGCCTGGGACCGCTCACGTCCTACCCACCCCCAGAATTGCGGGCCCCAGCTCGGTGGTGGTATCTGCGGCGGTGTATGCTTCCTCCACTAAACCACCCTCCTCCTCCTCCTCCTCCAACGCAACCTCTGTCTCGCAATCAAGATGTGTCAGCAGCAGCAGCGCGTCGCCAGCAGTCGGTGTCGCGCGTCGTGGCAGCACAGCGGTGGGCAAGCGTCAGCAGGCCGTGCTGAAACTACTCAGCTTAGGAGATAAGAGGCACACGGCCCACGAACTGCTGCAGGGTCTGACAGAGCAGACCGACCGCTGGCTTGCGCCGCTGAGCCTCCAACCAGGCATAGTCGTGTGTGACAACGGCCGTAACCTGGTGGCGGCTCTGCAGCTCGGCAGCCTCACGCACGTGCCATGCCTGGCCCACGTCTTTAATTTGGTGGTTCAGCGCTTTCTGAAAAGCTACCCACGCTTGTCAGACCTGCTCGTAAAGGTGCGTCGGCTCTGCGCACATTTCCGCAAGTCCCACACGGACGCTGCCACCCTGCGGACCCTGCAACATCGGTTTCATCTGCCAGTGCACCGACTGCTGTGCGACGTGCCCACACGGTGGAACTCTACGCTCCACATGTTGGCCAGGCTCTATGAGCAGCGTAGAGCTATAGTGGAATACCAACTCCAACATGGGCGGCGCAGTGGGAGTCAGCCTCCTCAATCATTTTCAGAAGAGTGGGCCTGGTTGGCAGACATCTGCCAGGTCCTTCGAAACTTTGAGCAGTCTACCCAGGTGGTGAGCGGCGATGCTGCAATCATTAGTGTCACCATTCTTCTGCTATGCATCTTGAGAAGTTCCCTGCAAAGCATAAAGGCAGACGCTTTGCGCTCGGAAACAGTATGTCGCTGGATAGTCAGAGCACCCTCCTGTCTATATCTCAGTGCATTCAGGAGGATGAGGAGGAGGGGGAAGAGACAGCTTGGCCCACTGCTGACGGTACCCATGCTGCTCGCCTGTCATCCTTTCAGCGTGTATGGCCTGAGGAGGAGGAGGAGGAGGATGAGGAGGATCCTGAAAGTGATCTTCCTAGTGAAGACAGCCATGTGTTGCGTACAGGTACCCTGGCACACATGGCTGACTTCATGTTAGGATGCCTTTCTCGTGACCCTCGCGTTGCACGCATTCTGGCCACTACGGATTACTGGGTGTACACACTGCTCGACCCACGCTATAAGGAGAACCTTTCCACTCTCATTCCCGAAGAGGAAAGGGGTTCGAGAGTGTTGCTATACCACAGGACCCTGGCGGACAAGCTGATGGTAAAATTCCCATCCGACAGCGCTAGTGGCAAAAGGCGCACTTCCGAGGGCCAGGTAGCAGGGGAGGCGGAGATCGAGCAGCATGTACAGCACAGGCAATACAACAGTCTTTAAGGCCCTGGACAGCTTTATGGCTCCTCAGCAAGACTGTGTCACCGCTCCCCAGTCAAGGCTGAGTCGGCGGGAACACTGTAAAAGGATGGTGAGGGAGTACGTAGCCGATCGCACGACCGTCCTCCCTGACGCCTCTGCCACCTACAACTACTGGGTGTCGAAGCTGGACACGTGGCCTGAACTCGCGCTGTATGCCCTGGAGGTGCTTGCTTGTCCTGCGGCTAGCGTCCTGTCAGAGAGGGTGTTTAGTGCGGCTGGGGGAATCATCACAGATAAGCGTACCCGCCTGTCAACCGACAGTGCCGACAGGCTTACACTCATCAAGATGAACAAAGCTTGGATTTCCCCAGACTTCTCTTCTCCACCAGCGGACAGCAGCAATACCTAAGCAATACGTAGGCTGCACCCGCGGATGGAAGCATCGTTCTCTCTCACCATCCAAAATGGGGACATTTCTGCTTCATCAATCTGTGTATAATATTCCTCCTCCTCCTCCTCCTGCTCCTCCTCCTGAAACCTCACGTAATGACGCCGAACGGGCAATTTTTCTTAGGGCCACAAGGCTCACTCATATAATTTTTCTTAAAAATTTTTATACGTTTCAATGCTCTTAAAAGCGTTGAAACTTTAACTTGAACCAATTTTTCGTTAAACTGGGCTGCCTCCAGGCCTAGTTACCACTTAAGCCACATTAACCAAAGCGATTAATGGGTTTCACCTGCCCTCTTGGTTGGCCAGGGCCAATTTTTCTGATGTACATTAGTACTGTTGATACAGCAATTTTTGTGGGCCCTCGCCTACAGTGTAATCAAATTAATTTTTAGCCCACCTGCATTACAGCTGACGTTACATCCGCTGTGTTGGGCAATGCAATGGGATATTTTTATGTACCGCTGGTGGGTTCCAGGGAGCCACCCATGCTGTGGGTCCACAGGGAATTATAAATGCATCTGTTTCCACTTGTAAAGAACCCCAGTCTGACTGGGGCATGCAGTGTGGGCCGAAGCCCACCTGCATTAAGCACGACATTACTACCTCAGCTGTGTTGGGCAATGCAATGGGATATTTTTATGTACCGTCGGTGACTTCCTGGCACCCACCCATGCTGTGGGTCCACAGAGAATTATAAATGCATCTGTTTCCACTTCTAAAGAACCCCAGTCAGACTGGGGCATGCAGTGTGGGCCGAAGCCCACCTGCATTAAGCACGACATTACTACCTCAGCTGTGTTGGGCAATGCAATGGGATATTTTTATGTACCGCCGGTGGGTTCCAGGGAGCCACCCATGCTGTCGGTCCACAGGGACTTCACAATAGGGAGTTGTACCTGCCTGTGTCTATGAATTAAAAACCGCGGTCTGACTGGGGCATGCAGACACCTTGACAGAATGAATAGTGTGTGGCACATAGGTTCCCCATTGCTATGCCCACGTGTGCAGCTCCTGATGGTGGTGGCACAGGATTATATTTCTCATTGCTTCTGTACAGCATTGTGGGCTATCGCCCCGCCCCTTTTAAAGAGGGTCGCTGCCTAGCCGTGCCAACCCTCTGCAGTGTGTGCCTGTGGTTCCTCGTCATGGCAGACGCACTTATAAATAGACATGAGGGTGGTGTGGCATGAGGGCAGCTGAAGGCTGCGCAGGGACACTTTTGTGTGCGCTGTGGACACTGGGTCGTGCGGGGGGGTTGGGCAGCATGTAACCCAGGAGAAGTGGCAGCGGAGTGTCATGCAGGCAGTGATTGTGCTTTGTTGGAGGTAGTGTGGTGCTTAGCTAAGGTATCCATTGCTAATGAGGGCTTTTCAGAAGTAAAAGTTGTTGGGAGGGGGGGGGGGCCACTCTTGCCGGTATTGTGGCTTAATAGTGGGACCTGTGAACTTGAGATGCAGCCCAACATGTAGCCCCTCGCCTGCCCTATCCGTTGCTGTGTCGTTCCCATCACTTTCTTGAATTGCCCAGATTTTCACACATGAAAACCTTAGCGAGCATCGGCGAAATACAAAAATGCTCGGGTCGCCCATTGACTTCAATGGGGTTCGTTATTCGAAACGAACCCTCGAGCATCGCGATAATTTCGTCCCAAGTAATGAGCACCCGAGCATTTTGGTGCTCGCTCATCTCTAGCAGTTACTCAAGAAAAGCGATGCTCGATCGAGTAATTGCTCTAAACGAGCATGTTCGCTCATCTCTAATAAATAGATAGATATGAGATAGGAGATAGATAGATAGATATGAGATAGATAGATAGATAGATAGATAGATAGGAGATAGATAGATAGTAGAGATGAGCAAAGGTGCTCGTTTAGGACAATTACTCGATCGAGGATCGCTTTTTTCGAGTAACTGCCTACTCGGGCGAAAAGATTCAGGGGGCGGCGGGTTGGAGCGGGGGTTGGCAGGGGGGAGCTCTCTCTCTCTTTCCCCTCCACTCCCCACCGCAACCCCGCACTCACCCCCCCCCCCCCCCGAATCTTTTCGCCCGATAAGGCGGTTATCAGCGGCAGGAAGGGGGGGGGGTTACATCGGGAGTCACCGGCGTGCGGCTATCAGCGCCAGGGGGGGGGTTACAGCGGGAGCAGGGGTGACACTGGGAGCTGGCGTGTGGCTATCAGCTGGAGACCGGCTGCGTTGATCAGTGGCAGGGCAGGGTGGGTAGACAGCATGAGCATGTCTGCATCTGCCAATGAGAATCTTTGGGGGTTCCCTTTTCCTCAGCCCATCTCCACCCCTCAGGCTGGTGGCGTCAAGATGCACTAATACCGATAGATAGATAGATAGATAGATAGATAGATAGATAGATAGATAGATAGATATGAGCTAAGATAGGATATAGATATATAGATAGATATCAGACAGAGAGCTAGATAGGAGATAGATAGACAGACAGATACACACACACACATACCCCAGGGACCTGACCACTTCCCCTCCATGTGGGAGCAGCAGCAGGAGAGGCAGACTTAGCAGCTTCCGTTCAGGAGGAGGCAGGGGCAGCACATGATCACGTGATCACTGTGCCCTGTCGGCCCATGTGACTGCCTCCCTCCTCCTCCCTCCTGCTTTTCCGGGTTTCCTCTCAGGCTTGCCGTTCTTCCTGCAGCATGATTGGTATCTTGCTACAGACAGAACGGCTAGCCATTAATGCACTGAATGGGTATATGGGTATGGCGGATGGCGGCCTCGGGGCCCCCTGGGCACAGGTGCTGGGTCGCCACAGCAACCCCATTGACCGCTGAAGCTACGCCTATGCCTAAGAACATTCACTTGCTTGATCTTCATGCCATGTGAAGGTGCTGCCAATCACCCAATGAAAAAGCGAATGCTCATTTGTTGGGTGATTGCATTTTTTATGCAGCAAAAAAAATTTTTGTTTTTAGTGCCACATTATCCTGTGTTAATGGAGATGTGCAGTTTACAGCGATTATACAATAATGATACTTTATAGGGAAAGAACAATCATAAAAGATCAGTGATCCTATAACAGAATCAGAAGTGACCTGTCTGAAGGCCATGTAGATGAGAGTTGTTCCCAATGTTTGACCCTTGTCATTTGTGACTTCTAATTCAAAATGACACCCATTCCTGGTCTGAGCGCGAAGTGTTTTTTCTTCATATCCTGGATAAGTGCAAAAGTAAGTGACCCCCTATATAATGTTGTACAAACTTGAAATTTGGCACAACCATACTTTAGATCCAACATAGGAAAAGCAAAGGGGTCACAACTTGATTATTTACTGCTAAGTGCAAAAGTAAGTGACCCTCTATGTATTGTAACTAATAACACACATCTGTACTGCACAAACATGAAATTGGACAGTTCCATTCTTTAAGTCATACATAGGAGCAGTAGAGGGTTTGCAACCTCATTATTCAATTCTAAGCACAAAAGTAAGTGACTCTCTATATAATCTACCAAATCTAATTCTCTAACTTCCTGGTGTCAAATGTGAAATTTTCCACGACCATTCTCTAGGTTGTAAATAGGAAAAGTAAAGGGTTTGCAACTTGATAATTCAATTTTAAGCGTGAAAGTAAGTTACCCCTTATGTAATGTAACTAATAACACACATGTACCGCAAAAATGTGAAATTTGCCACGACCATTCTTTACGTCCTGAATAGGAAAAGTAAAGGAGTTGCAACTTAAATATTCAATTCTAAGCATGAAAAACTGCAGAAATCTGCGATACATGAGATAGATCTTTTCTCAGAAACCATAAAGTCGAGCGAAATTATTTGTATACTGGGGAGAATCTATTTCATCCCTTTATGTGTATATACTCAGGAGAATCTAATACTCCTCTATGTGCATATACTGAAGAGAATCTGACTCACCTTAATGTGTATATACTGACCTGACCTGACCTCTACATCTATATACTGGGGAGAGTCTACCTCACCTCTATGTATATATACTAAAGTGAATCTACCTCACCTCTATGTGTGCATATACTGAGGAGAATCTACCTGACCTCTATGTACTCTTTTTGTGTATACTAAGGAAAATATTACTGACCTCTTCGTGTATGTACTGAGGAAAATATTACTGACCTCTGTGTGTATATACGGAAGAGAATATAACTGAGCCCTGTGTGCATGTACTGAAAGACTGTTAAGTACAAAAGGAAGAGGTCATGGGCTGCATG
Organism: Eleutherodactylus coqui; assembly: GCF_035609145.1. Taxonomy (NCBI): domain Eukaryota; kingdom Metazoa; phylum Chordata; class Amphibia; order Anura; family Eleutherodactylidae; genus Eleutherodactylus; species Eleutherodactylus coqui. The sequence continues at coordinate 102,088,986 of NC_089838.1, read as the reverse complement.
GGGCATGCCTTTAAGGCTACGAAGGGGCTGCAACCTCTAGTCTGGGGGAAAATGTGAATATAAAGGGGTGTTACCTTTAAGGGTAAAAAGTGAGGAGAGTGGGAGGGGTGGCACATTCTGCAAAGGGACATTGGTACATGCAGTCTGAGGAGAATCTAACGCTCCTCTATGTGTATACATATTTTACTCCTCGGTTCCTCTAAATTGACCACGACTTTATAACATTTTCTGTGTGAACAACAGGTAAACACTGGTAACAAATTAACTCGGGTGAAGTCGGGTATATTAGCTCGTAGGTAACATGGAAAGGGATAGACTTATGAAAAAATATTTAAGTTTTTATTATATAAAGTTAAACTATTTAAGTTAAGAACAAATCTATATTATAAAATGAACTTACACTTGTAATCTTTAAAGCTCAGCCATAGCTGGAAGGAATTATAGTTAGTTCCTGTAAGTTGCTATTTTTTATATTTCATTTTGTGGCCCAGAGACAACAAAAACAACATCGTCTTGATATTACTGCACCGGTGCAGAATAATATTATCTGATGGTTGACCTATTTTGTAGGAAACCTATGAGAAACAAAACGTAGTACAACTTTATGATGCACTCTGATGACTTTCTAAAGAAGCAGTTATATCAAATACGATCTGAACAAAATAGATAGATGGAAAATTTTGTATAGTCAATTCACACAATGTAAGCAAGATGAAATGTTGTGTAGAGTAAATATCATATATTGACTAACACAGAAATATTCGACATACATTTAGTTATATGGGGAAACATGATGTGATAAACAGCATATGATAATGTAACATGAATCACATAAAAGCCCTGAACATCTACAGCCAGATGAACTGTCATATCGATATTTTATCACAAAGCTTTTTTTTCTTGCTGTCCCTAGGAACAGCTCCACTCTTATTTGTGGGCTGTATCTGGTATTCCAATAGATGTAGAATATCAGCAGGTTTGAAGATGGGCAATGAGAGTAATAAATGGAATACATGGACTACACTGCCCAGAAAGAATAGCAAATTTATACCGAGGGGGCATCCACTACATCTAGAAGAAATAAGGTTTCTACACTAAAATAGAAGAAAAATGAAGACTTTGGAACAGTCTGCCAGAGGAAACTGCCATGGTTAATTCATTTAATGCCTTCAAGACCAGAGAGATTTTTTAAATTTTTCTATGATTGCTTTTTCATCTTCACCCTCCAAGAGCCATGGGTTTTTAACTTTTTCCATTGACATATCTGTATGATGGATTGTTTTTTAATCATTTAGAGTGCTAAACCCAATATTCAAAAAAAATTATTGTGAATCAGGACACCCAATTCCGACTCCCATTAAAAAGTAATGGGAGTTAAAATTGGGTTCACTAATTTATCCTTCAGAGGGACACGGACTATGGGTGTGGTGGTTCAGAATGTGGCTCAGTGCTGGATCCTAGGCTTAAATCCTATCAAGGGCAACATCTGCATAAATTTGGTAAACCTTCATCTGGATGTTGACCTTTGCCAGATTTGAACCTTTGACTCGAGCTCTGCAAGGAAACAGTGCTACCAACTGAGCCACCACACTTGTTTTTTAACCTCCACAGGAAAAGGAGAATAGGAAGAATAAACACAGAGAACATAAAATTTCAATCCGATTGTTGCCTTTGGATAAATTTAAACTTAGAATTATAGCACTACAAAATAGCAGTGATAACAATTGAACTGCCACACTTGTTCTTTCACCTCTATCGAAGGAGGAGAACAAGAATAATCACAAAGTGAACATAAAACCTCTATCCAGATGTCAATCAGATTTGAACCTTGGATTCCAGTGTTGCAAGGCAACAGCATTAGCAACTGAGCCACCACACTTCTTCATTTTCCCACATCCCTTTTCCAGAGAAAAAGTGTGGAGGAGAAAAAGAAAAAAAAAGAAAACATACAAACTCCATGTGGCTGTTTTCCATAGTCAGATGTGAACCTAGAACCCCAGCGCTACAACGCAAAAGTGCAATCCCACTGAGCCATCAAGCTTCTCCATCCTTCATTCTCCTGGCTTTTCCCTCTCCAGAGGAGTAGGAGAAGGAAACAAAGGAGACAAAGATTTTCTTTGTATTCCTTTTCATCTCCTGCTTCTCATTCTCCCCCTCTTCCTTTGCCGCATTCTTCTTTCTCTCCTTCTCACTCTTCTTCCCATTCCCTTTCTTCCTCTCCTTCTCCTCTGGAGGAGGGGGAGGAAGAATGAAAAAGAGGAAGAAGGAGGTGAAGAATAAAGAAAGAACAACCATGACAGTTGGTCATTATCACTGTTGACTTATAGTAAAGGGTACCTAGGTTCAAGTCTGGCCAAGCACAACATCTACATCAACTTTGTGCATTCTCTTTTGTTTTTCTCCCTCTCCTCCCTCTTGGAGGTTTTCAAAGTCCATGAAAACGATCCTAATGACCCTAGGACCCCAGCACTGAAAGGTAACAGTGCTAACTGCTAATAAACACACACATGATCTTATTACCTAACTGACCATGAACAACACTATATGTTGACTGTGTTTTGGGAGAAGTGAAATGAAAACAAAATCAGCAATTATACCACTTTTTTGGAGAAAAGTGAATTTTCCTGGTGTTGACATTTTCATAAAAATGACAAAATTACGTGCACTTTTTTCTGTGGGTCAGTACAATTATGGCAATACTACTAGAGATGAGCGAGCACCAAAATGCTCGGGTGCTCGTTACTCGAGTCGAACTTTCAGTGATGCTCGAGAGTTCGTTTCGAGTAACGAACCCCATTGAAGTCAATGGGCGACTCGAGCATTTTTGTATATCGCCGATGCTCGCTAAGGTTTTTATTTGTGAAAATCTGGGAAATTCAAGAAAGTGATGGGAACGACACAGAAACGGATAGGGCAGGGGAGGGGCTACATGTTGGGCTGCATCTCAAGTTCCCAGGTCCCACTATTAATGTTACCATACAGTGCGGCATGGGGTCCCGCGGTCGGCGCGTGTCGCTCCGGCGTCGGCTCCAGCAGCCTGGAGCCCTGTGTCGAGGTCATCCCAGCAGCTTGGGTTGGCCAGTGGGCGGTGGCGTGGGCGTGCCCGCCCGTAGGGTGCCGCCCGCACTCCTCTGTGCTTCTTATACAGCAGTGGGTGGAGTTGCCTCCTCCCACTCTCCGCCCCTGGGCGGAACCTTGTGGTTAAAAGACTGGCAGTGAACTGAGCTCATTGCCAGTTATTGGTTCTGCATGCACCTAGCCAGTCTGTCTGCGGTTCTCCTCAGCCAGTCCCTAGTTGTGGGTCAGCTCCCTCTGGTCCCCTATTACTAAGTCTGTTTTTGTTGGTTCTGTTGGCCTCTAATCTAGTCTGCCTTAGTCAGCACTAGTTGCTATCCAGCACCCGGCCAGTTTGCCTGTGAGTTCCATCTCCAGCCTTGTAAGTTTTGTTGGTCTGATTCATCTGCCTCCCCTGTCGGCACTCTGTTCCCCCCATTAGGTAGTTTCCTGCTTGTCAGCCGCCAGGTCCCTAGCCAGCGCAGGGACCGCCGTCCAGTTGTCCGCCTGGGGTTAGCCAGGGCCGAGGCAAGTAGGCAGGGACAGTGGGGTGCGGGAAGATCAGGGCACCCCACTTGGCGCTCGGGGGGCAGAGTGCCGTAACAATTAAGCCACAATAGTGGCAAGAGTGAGACCCCCCCCCCCCCCCCCCGCACTGTCAGCATTAAGATCCTTCTCCTCTGCCGCAGCTGTAACAGCTGTGGCAGAGAAGAATGATGTTAGCCCATTGAATTCAATGGAGCCGGCAATACAGCTGGCTCCATTGAAAGCAATGGGCTGCCGGCGATTGCTGGATGAATTGTCGGGAAGGGCTTAAATATATAAGCCCTTCCCTGCAATTCATCCAGAAATGTGTAAAAATAAAAAATATATATATACTCACCTAGTCCCGGCAGACGGAGTTCAGCGCGACCAGCGGCAATCCTCCTGAACTGCTCTGAACAGCTGTGAGTAGTATTCAGCAGCCGGGGATTTAAAATCCCCGCCTGCTGAATGAGCTGCCTCTAATTGGTCATAGCCTGACCAATCAGAGGCAGATTCCACTCACACACCCATTCATGAATTTATGAATGGGTGAGTGACTGCTGCCTCTCATCTGATTGGTCCCGCTGAGCCAATCAGAGGCAGCAGTCACACACCCATTAATGGAGGAATGCAAGCTGTTTACATATGTAGTTTTAATCATGGCATCTAAATAGGTAATTACCATGATTGGAGCGAAGTCTGATCACAGTAATTGACAGCAGCTATCAGCTGTCTAAATAAAAAATTGAGATCCACTGGGCATAGAGCAGACTTGGCTCCAGAGTCTGTTCCAAACACCCTTTGCAACTGCATGGCATAATTACAGGATCAGGTTGGAGAGTGATTAAACAGGGTGATTAAAAGATAGTCTTTCTTGGGTGCAATAATATTACAAGTTATGGATGGTGATGAACAAAGTTTTGAAAAGTTTGGTTCTGCCAGTACCCTGAATTTCTGCAAAAAGTTTGGTTCAGTCCAAATTAGTTCAAACCGAAATGAAACTTCACCAATACCACTATAACTTCACCAATACCACTATGCTGTCAAAGCGCTATAAAAACTCTATATAAAACTCTTAGGTTACCTAGGAGTGTATCTAAGTACTTTGGGCTATCTTTAAGGCAAAGATAGTCAAGGAAAAAAAAGGAAAAAGAAGAAGGAAAAGGCAGGAAAAAGAAGAAAAGAGAGAAATGATGAAAGGGAAATGTAATAGGAAAAAAAAGGAAGGAGGAAAAAAGATTTTTTCCTTTTCCTTTCTTTCCCTTCTTGCACTTCTTTCTCCTGTTTCTTTTTCCTCCTCCTGTTTCTTCTTCATTTTCCTACTTTTTTCTTTTTTTCTTTTTTTTTTCCTCCTCCTTTTTCCTTGTTCTTCTTTGTATGGGGTCAGCAAGATGACCCACCAAAGATTAGGGTTCTCAACAAACAAAACCTTTAGCAAAGTTTAACCCGAAACAGGGTTCAACTGTTTCGGGGTAGCTTAACACTAGTTAGGGGTATTAGATTTCTGGAGAAGGGTTGTTTACCAAAGATTTGTTGTGGTTGCCATATTTCAAGTCAGAAAAAAATAATTTTTCCCTTTTTTGATTATGAAAATTGCAAATAATGCTGAGCTGCTTGAACAATTGGTACTGTTTTAGAAAAGAAACTTTAAAAAAAAATTTTGGACAGCGTCTTTAAGAATGATTTATATATTAAAAAATAGATTTGCACATTTCATCAACATAGAAATAGACCTGCTGTTCAGAGAATTTTTGTTAACTGTGTAAATAGATTTTAATTGTCTGACTTCAGCACTGGCAGAGGTGGATAGCAACCAATGCAACTAGATAGTCCTGTCACCCAGTGGATAATGGGATGTATACTAAACATAGTATAACACAAACCCCTGAACCTGGTTTACCAAAAAAAGCAATCAAGTGAATTAGCAGATGAGATAGTTTCAACCTTTTATTGGGATTATCTCTGACTGCCTTTGCAGGAGGTCAAAACACACAACCACTATCTTGTAATTTGATCAAGGCAGGATGCATAGTGTTTGAGACATAGTTTGTTGAAGAAAGTTCAGCTGACTTTGGAACTGAAATATAGCAGCCAGAGGGGGGCTCTAAGAGGGTGCAGTAGACAGGTACATTTTTAGTCTAATGCCAGCCATGAACCTGATCTATATTAATGTGCGTTCATTTTAAAATATTGCAATTAGGACCGAAAAATTCAGAGAAAATGCCAAGCCAAGTGATGAAGGAAATGTCTATAACAGAAGCTTATTGCTCAGGTTCAGGAAATGGTACTGTTAAGAAATATCTTGCAATCCAAACTAAGAGAGAAGTCAAAGGAATTCAACGGACAATTAGACTGTTAAATGATCATTGCACACCGAAATTTTAGGTTTTCTTAAGCTATGGTAGGGTAGATGCCTTCTGGATTGTGGCTTAATAGGTAAATTCAGATGATATTAGCATCAGCTGACTGTATTGTGCTTTTAGGGAATGTCTTTCAAAAAACCCATGCCATTTCAAAGTGCTGAAAGACTGAGGGCTAATGTCCACGGCCGGATTTTTGCCACTTTTTACGTGGCGGAAATCTGCGACGTTGTCCCGCAATTATTGGGTTCTATTGAACCGAATAGCTCAATGTTCACGCTGCGGAATTCCACAGCGTGAAAGAAAACGCGACATGCTCTATTTGCTTCGGGAATACGCACGGCCGGCTTCTATTGTAGTCAATGGCAGCCGGACGTCACTCTTTACTTCCGCTGTGCTACAGCGGAAGTATCGTGTGAATACGTGTCCCTGCCCATCACCGGCTGCGTCATCCCATACTGCCAGCATGTCACGCAATGTACTGCGCATACGTGTCGATCCGCCAGGTGATGAGTATGGGGGTTTGGGGATGAGTATGGGGTTTTTGGGGGGGTGCTGTGGTGGACTCCACTGCGATATTCCACTGGCGGAGGCCATGGGCATGAGGCCTAATAAATTAAATGGATGGATGTTTACATTATTGGTTATAATTGTCTGCTTAGCTTTAACTGCGCATAATAAATAAACAGCATCATATTATGTGATGTTAGAAAAGCTACATGGACAATATAGGGTTATTTCATAGCAACTTAGCACTGCTACATAAGCTATTAGGTCAGGGGCTTATTATAATGATGTTTTTGAACTCTGTACTGATAATCATTAGATAACAACAAAGCTTCGTAGGTCAATAGGCCTTCAATACTTGAGGCAGCAGAAGATCAAGAATTCTCACTCTTTATTCTGTCTGGGTTATGAATTCAGACATATCGTATGGGTAAAGAGTCATATCAATGCATGGGTTAGTCATTCTGTCAACACATTTCCATTTCCTTGCATAATGCAGTAGGCAGAGTAAGAAAAGATATTGCAAGGCTTCTGTCTATGTACTTTTCATATCCCTGGGCAAGCAACTTTATCAGTTGGCTTGGTCATTTACAGCTTCTCAGGAACGTCAACTGCAATCTTTCATTTATCTTGTTGGCTTTATATGCGAAAAGTGAATATTTCTCAACATTAAAAAGTTTAAGAAGCATATCTGTTGCTCCATGTATGTTGACCCAATGTTACTAAAAAAATGTATTCCATGATGTATTTTATACTACTTCTAAATATGGTCATTGGTTTTATCTTTCCTTTAGCGGGGATTCATCCTGAAAGGTTTTAGACAGTTATAAATGCAGAGTTACATTTGCTGCTACTGCATGCTGAAAAATACTGATTATACTGAAGATCCAACAAGAAGACCAATATTTATCTTTGACCTATACAATATACACAATCCTAACACTTGGACATGCTCATACAGTTATGAAAGCACACACACATTTTTACTTGTTCCAGTTGTACAATTGCTTTTTGGATTCAGTGTTGATATCTGGTTAATGATCTAACCTTGAAATATGAATCATCTAAAAGGGGGCCCCTGGGTTAGCGTTAGGCCCTCTGGCAGTTTAGAACTGGGGCCACAGAATATCCAGGTTTCAATCCACTAGTACTGCTAGTGGTGGGATATGCATTATCACTCATTCTGGGCCAGACCTGGCATAACAGGCCTTATCAAATTTTTTTTTTTATTTTTTTTTTATAAATTTTTTTTTAATATATTTTTTTTTTCTTTTTCATATTCTTTACCTATTTATCGCTTTGTAAATGTATTTAAGAATTGTTTTTCAGATATCCATATGCATACTTGTTTCTCTATCTGTCTGTTTTGAATCCTCCTGCCACAAATCTCTGTATGCTGGTTGTAACATGTGATGTAATTAGCTCTTGAACACACCCTCTATACCATCCCTCAACCATTTCCCCCCCTGACAAGCTAACATACACAGGTATCTCTCCTTTGATTTTAATTTGTATTTGGTCTATAAATGTCTTATGTACTCCATACCTCATAGCTGTTGACAAAGGCTTTTGCCGAAACGCGTTCAGCGTCACCTGTGAGCTGTATGCTTTATTTTATTCAATAAAGAAGGAAATTTTTAACGGTAGCAGCTCCCCTCCATCTCTATTTTCTGCTCATATGGAATCTGGCCGTTTGCCGTCGGCTACTTGAGGATGGAGCTCCTGTTGGATCCCAGATCTTCCTGCAACATTGAAAGTTACTGCTGGTGAGGTGAGCCCACATCTTTCTTTTTTGGCTTATCAGAGGAGTGTATCAAGACAGACAGTAACTTGCAGCAAATAACGTGCTCAAGGCCTAACACCTTGCTTCTTAAATTTAAAAAATAGTAAAACAGTGAACGTCTAATTCACAAAGGATTACTTGGCAGTGATCGACAGTAACAGTTCTTTTTAAGACAAGTAAACAGTCCGTGATACACAAAACTAACAACTAAAGTCTGCGACTTAGTCCTCCGATATGGGAGGAGTTACTCTTTCTGGCCGTTGTTGAACACGAGTTTGCGGTAAATGCCAGGCTAAGATGAATAAAACTGGATTTTACTTCATGTTTTTTTTGTCTTCCTCCAGATCAAAACTTCAGGACAATAGACTGAACTGGATGCACTTTTACCTTTTTTTAGCCTTACAAACTATATTAGGGTGGTTTCACATCTGCATCGGAACCTACAGCTGGAGATTCTATCACAGATAGGGCTGCAAATACCTGCAGCGCTTTTTCTTTTATCCCAAAACTGTGCAGCTGGGAATAAAGTCGGCGAACCCCATTATAGTCAATAGACAGAACCGTTTGGCCATGAGGATTCCCCTTACCTGCTCCCCGAACACAGCAGAAAAGTGGAATCCCCAGCTCAAGTATGAAAGCGCCTGTCACGTCTGTGCGGCATACGAGCACCACGCTCAGCATTGACGGAGATTCTGTCACAGATATGGCTGCAAATACCGAAAGAAAAAGCCCTGCATGCAATGCTTTTTCTTCTATCCCAAAACTGTGCAGCTGGGCATAAAGTGAGCGGACCCCATTATAGTCAATAGATGGAACCGTTTGGCCGTGAGGATTCCCCTTTCCTGCTCCCCGAACAGAGCAGAAAAGTGGAATCCCCAGCTCAAGTGTGAAAGCACCTGTCACGTCTGTGCAGCACACAAGCACCACAACGCCCAGCATGGACGCAGGGTGATGTTCACACTACTGCAGTTATAACAATATGCACTGTAGAACAGTGCATACCACACCAGAAATATGAAAGCCCGTGTGTAAAGCCCGTGCGGCATAAGAGCACTACACTTCGTAGGATAACGTACACACTGCTGGAAATAGGAAAACACCACGCTATGCTGATCAGTAGCACCACTCCAGGGGGGAGGAAGCCTCACCCTTACTTAGCAGGGAGGTAAAGGGTCCCTGCCTAGAAGCAGAGTCATTGCCTTGATAAAGGCGGCCCCACTGTCTTCTTCCTGGGCCCTGATAGTCAGCATGCACCATGCAGCATAGCAAGACAGCAACCAGCAGTCTCTGCACAAAGTGCATTAACCCTTGACCTGCATAAGCAGGCGACAGGTCTTGGCCTGCCTCAAGGCCACCATGACACGATGGTGTCGCGATAAACAAGCCATGACAGCACCCTTACTATCATATCTGGGCTATTCCCTTGAAATGATTAGTGCTATCTAGTCTGGAAATTTAGTTTTATATGATGAAAGCAGAGTTCCATTTTATAACCCATGTATCATGTAAAATATAGTTCTACATGTTGGAAAAATGTATCCATCCATGACCCTGAGCTTCCTTTGTTTCTGACAATGTAGAATGGAGATGGTGGCAGTATTTGGTCAATGATGTCATCAGTCAGTATTCATCAACATCTCAAAACTGACTGTGCGTACATCTAATTTTTTATTTAATCAGATCATTTTTATGAAATTCTATATTTAAATACAATTACTCCTTAATTTCAAGACATTTATATATGCATAAGTATGATATACACAGAAAATATCATTACCCCAAACAGTACAATTATACCTATATTTAAGCAAATCATAATGACCCAATAAAAAATATTTAGGCACATACAGATAAAACAAAAATGTAACTTTTCTCCACCTTCTTATCTCTCTCCCTCACCCACTCCAAATCCTATCAGCTTTTCTATGATTCCTCAATGCAAGTAACACTCAAGGTGAACTATCCATTATACATATCAGACCATCTTCCCTAAACACAATTGTAATACTCATTGACTTTCAGATAGAGATCATTGGAATCATATGTAACTCTGTCACCCATTTATCTTTGTTAATATGTCCTTTTCTTTTATCTTCCTTGGCAACAACTGTAAACATTAAGAAAGCATTTGTCTATATAAATAAGATATTACACCTCTCTTAACTCTAGAAAATTCCCCAAGGACATTCACCAAAAAGTTTTGAACTGTAAGCAGACATACTGACTGGGCCTGAGCAGCAAATGTGTGTTGTAACTGAAGGAACTGGAAAAAATAACTATGGGTAATATCATAAAGCACTCTAAATTTTTCAAAACTATAAAAAAAGACCCCGAATGTACCTGCTCCAAGAAGATTACCCCTCTCTTCTCCCATGGTGAAAACCTAACCTCCAACCTAAAAAAAATGGCAATTTAAGGTTCCTCCAGAGGGGTATATATAAATGGTAAATTTGTCTAATTTCAAAATCTGCTTAAATTTATTACGTAGTTTTATGATTAAAATAATTGCCAGATATAAACCCTTTTTTCCCTTTTGTCATCACTCTCTCACATACCATTATAAAAGAGTTAAAACCTGTCTGTCACAAAGAGAGAGAGAAGAGGGGATGATACCTATCGATCCTGCCTCTGTTCCAGATTAATCACAGGTCGACTATTCCAAGCTCACTCGCTACTACCAACCATCACGGCAGAGCCTCAATCAATCACTCTAGCACTAGCAATATTGCAAGCATGGAGTCGTTAGTATACAGGTGGATCTGTACCCAGCTTTCCCACCTTCTGCATGCATGCAAACCAGAAGCTCAGATCACCCCCCTGCTCTATTCTAGTGACTCAGCACTTTGCAATACCCACACAAATACATGCTGTCACCACCAGCTTTTTAAAATATCACCGGTAAGCTGGAATCCAGACTTATGAATTATGAACACAATCTTTGGAGTTAGGATTTGTTTTAAAACGGACAAGGCTAACTAATAAAATTGTAGATTTATTCTAGAAAAAGACTAGCTGTGCAGATATGTATATATACAAAACGATATACAAAAAGGTTGTTACACGAGAGAATTAAGGAATATAGTATTAATACACAACCAGACACTATTTTCAAATAAACAGGAATAAATTAAAAGAAAGTTACCAGATTTTGGGATACACAGCCCAAAGGGTCTGAATGGCGGTGTTCTGGGAAACAAAGTGACAGTCCATATGCCGTCGCCTATCTCCGTGGTCTGGCAATTTGGATAAAGAACCCACTCAGTTTTAAAGCCTCTGCAGAACCACATCTCCGCTGGCCTTTTCCTTGTCATCAAGGTGGGTTGAATATATGCGGGGAAGATCTATAGGAAACCCTAATTTAATATTTTGGCCATATTTCTCCGGGAAGCTTTCCAATGGGGAAGCTATGGCTGTCATGTTTAATATCAGGAATTTATCTATCCATACATACTAAGCATGATACTTAAATTAGGCCCAGGTATGAAGATATGCCATTCGGGGTATTCTGGGCCCTGGGCTTCAATGCGTGCGGATGCATTTTATTCAGTTGGACTGCCCGATTCTGAAAACATATTTCATATCAGGCTAGGACCTACACATGACCATCCTTTATTAAAATATTTCCTTCTGATGTGAATTATGCAGTCAGAATGTTTATGGGAAATATCTAAGGTGTCAATCCACTCCGGCAGGGGGTCAATTAGCATTCCTGTCACTAGCTAATTTTATTGCCATTGGAACAAAGGATTTCCTGGCCTCTTGTACATCAAAAGACCTGGCAGATGCAAAGAAGGGGGAAAGCAAGATTAGAACATTGAATTCATCTTTCCTACTATCTTGAGTGGCAAGTTGCTATGGATAGTTGGAGGACACTATCAATATCTCTATGTCACATCTCCGCTTTTTGGATGGGCAAGGGTGGTTGATCTCTACAGACCACTTCCAAAGCCCATCCCTGTCGCCTAGTGAAGAGGAATTCAAGGGGGAATAATGTCGGCTCAATTTTCCTAGTGTCCTGAATGGCAGCTGATAGATACTGGACAGCTGGGTTGAAACTTTATCAATCTCTTTATATCACACTGTCATTTTAGAAACTAGTTTGCTATTCAACTCCATGCCATTTATTTCTCCCCACCCCTTCAAATGTTGCAATTGAAACACCAGAAAATATATTCAAACATATTGTATGGAGTCTGCGAAAAAATATTGTGTTGAAATTCAAACTGGAGAGTTTTGAAGTATATAAAAGGAGTTGTGGCATCAAAACCATTTTGATAAGATTTCCTCTGCCACTTATCGACAATAGTTGACGATTTCAGACTTTGACCTTAACCTCAAACTTTTGTACCAATGGAAGCAGATTGGCAGAAATATAATCTTGAGGCTTAGAAGATACCACAACGACCAAGTATTTTGCTTCTTTCACTATTTGTATTTGCATGTGTTCTAATGAATAGTCCACCAGCAAGAGATTACAGATTTTCCCCAGTTAATATTGAGATCTGATACCTCACCAAATATATTAAATATGAACATAATAAGACGCATTGATCTGCTCACATCCCCATATACAAAAACAGATCATTTGCATATAGGGAGATACGCTCCTCAATTTCTCCATATGATAATCCAACTATATCGGGTGATTGTCCTACCAAACCAGTGAGGGGCACGATTGCCAAAGCACAGAGAAGAGGCGACGAGGACACTCCCGCCTTGTTCCTCAACTCTAGCACCATCTATCCAGAAATATGACTTGTCATTGAATAGAGCAGTTTACCTATGCCAGAATTTTTTCACCAAAACCCATCCTATGAAGAACGACCCACAAATAATTCAACTTGACACTGTCCAAAGCTTTGGCAGCATTGAGTAAAAAATCTTTTGCTACTACAAACTCAATGATCTGCCTGAAGATTCAGATATAACTTCCTTAAATTAATAACAGTTTTTGTTTTGCATAAAGTCAGACTTATCCTCAAGTATTAAATGGGTAATTACTAGAGATGAGCGAACGTACTCGTCCGAGCTTGATATTCGTGCGAATATTAGGGTGTTTGGGATGCTTGTTACTCGTAACGAGCACCACGCGGTGTTCTGGTTAATTTCAGTTTCCTCTCTGAGTCGTTAGCGCGCTTTTCTGGCCAATTGAAAGACAGGGAAGGCATTACAACTTCCCCCTGTGACGTTCAAGCCCTATACCACCCCCCTGCAGTGAGTGGCTGGGAAGATCAGATGTCACCCGAGTATAAAAGTCGGCCCCTCCCGCGGCTCGCCACACATGCCTTGTGAGTTAGCTGAGGGAAAGTACTATCGTGCTGGTGCTGCTGTAGGGAGAGCGTTAGGAGTCAGTGTAGGCTTCAAGAACCCCAAAGGTCCTTCTTAGGGCCACATCTACCTGTGTGCAGGCTGCTGCTAGCAGTGTTTTTTTTTTTTTTCTCAAAATCGGCAGTGCAGAGCATTGCACCCGGCATTAGGGACAGAAGTGGTGCATAGGCAGGGAGAGTGTTAGGAGTGAGTGTAGCCTTCAAGAACCTCAACGGTCCTTTCTAGGGCCAAATTTAACCGTGTGCAGTACTGTGCTGGCTGCTGTTAGCAGTGTTGCATTTTTTTTTTTTCTAAAAATCGTCTGTGCAGAGCATTGCACCCTCCATTGATACTACAGGGACAGAATTGTGTAGGCAGGGCCACAACACAGTTATTGTTCATTGAACATACGCAGTGGGGCCTTCCCTTTGCAAAAAAGCGAAAAAATTATATTTGGCCTGCCTGTGTCAGTCCTAAGGTCTCTGTGTACGTGTGTGCTGTGTGGAGAACGTACAAAAATCAGACGCAACCAGCTACGGTTTACTGCAGGCTTGCGCCATTGTCTTTCCTGACTGGCAAATACCTGCTCTGCTAGAGTTAATAACTCTGCTACACTAAAGTTGTGTGACACTTTTTCAGGGCCACACCACAGTTCTAAAAGTTATTGTTCATTGAATATACGCAGTGGGGCCTTCCCTTTGCAAAAAAGCGAAAAAATTATATTTGGCCTGCCTGTGTCAGTCCTAAGGTCTCCGTGTACGTGTGTGCTGCGTGGAGAACGTACAAAAATCAGACGCAACCAGCTACGGTTTACTGCAGGCTTGCGCCATTGTCTTTCCTGACTGGCAAATACCTGCTCTGCTAGAGTTAATAACTCTGCTACACTAAAGTTGTGTGACACTTTTTCAGGGCCACACCACAGTTCTAAAAGTTATTGTTCATTGAATATACGCAGTGGGGCCTTCCCTTTGCAAAAAAGCGAAAAAATTATATTTGGCCTGCAGGCTTGCGCCAATTTATTTCCTGCCTGGGAAATCAAATCACTGGTAATACAGCATGCTGAGGGGTAGGGGTAGGCCTAGAGGACGTGGACGCGGCCGAGGACGCGGAGGGCCAAGTGAGGGTGTGGGCACAGGCCGAGCTCCTGATCCAGGTGTGTCGCAGCCGACTGCTGCGCGATTAGGAGAGAGGCACGTTTCTGGCGTCCCCACATTCATCGCCCAATTAATGGGTCCACGCGGGAGACGTTTATTACAAAATGAGCAGTGTGAGCAGGTCCTGTCCTGGATGGCAGAAAGTGCTTCGAGCAACCTATCATCCAGCCACAGTTCTGCGCCGTCCACTGCTGCAAATCCGAATCCTCTGTCTGCTGCTCCTCCTTCCTCCCAGCCTCCTCACTCCACTACAATGACACATGCTCAGGAGCGGGAAGACTCCCAGGAACTGTTCTCGGGCCCCTGCTCAGATTGGGCAGCAGTGGTTCCTCTCCCACCAGAGGAGTTTATCGTCACTGATGCCCAACCATTGGAAAGTTCCCGGGGTCCGGGGGATGAGGCTGGGGACTTCCGCCAACTGTCTCAAGAACTTTCTGTGGGTGAGGAGGACGATGACGATGAGACACAGTTGTCTTGCAGTGAGGTAGTAGTAAGGGCAGTAAGTCCAAGGGAGCAGCGCACAGAGGATTCGGAGGAAGAGCAGCAGGACGATGAGGTGACTGACCCCACCTGGTGTGCAACGCCTACACAGGACAGGTCTTCAGAGGGGGAGGCACGGGCAGCAGCAGGGCAGGTTGCAAGAGGCAGTGCGGTGGCCAGGGGTAGAGGCAGGGCCAGACCGAATAATCCACCAAGTGTTTCCCAAAGCACCCCCTCGCGCCATGCCACCCTGCAGAGGCCGAGGTGCTCTAAGGTCTGGCAGTTTTTCACAGAGACGCCTGACGACCGACGAACAGTGGTGTGCAACCTTTGTCGCGCCAAGATCAGCCGGGGAGCCACCACCAACAGCCTCACCACCACCAGCATGCGCAGACATATGATGGCCAAGCACCCCACAAGGTGGGACGAAGGCCGTTCACCGCCTCCGGTTTTCACTGCAGCCTCTTCCCCTGTGCCCCAACCTGCCACTGAGATACAACCCCCCTCTCAGGACACAGGCACGACCGTCTCATGGCCTGCACCCACACCCTCACCTCCGCTGTCCTCGGCCCCATCCAGCAATGTCTCGCACCGCACAGTCCAGCCGTCGCTAGCGCAACTGTTGGAGCGCAAGCGCAAGTACGCCGCCACGCACCCGCACGCTCAATCGTTAACCGTCCACATAGCCACATTTATCAGCCTTGAGATGCTGCCGTATAGGGTTGTGGAAAGTCCTTCAAAGCTATGATGGCGGCGGCGGCCCCGCGCTACTCAGTTCCCAGTCGCCACTACTTTTCCCGATGTGCCGTCCCAGCCCTGCACGACCACGTCTCCCGCAACATTGTACGCGCCCTCACCAATGCGGTTACTGCCAAGGTCCACTTAACTACGGACACGTGGACAAGCACAGGCGGGCAGGGCCACTACATCTCCCTGACGGCACATTGGGTGAATTTAGTGGAGGCTGGGACAGAGTCAGAGCCTGGGACCGCTCACGTCCTACCCACCCCCAGAATTGCGGGCCCCAGCTCGGTGGTGGTATCTGCGGCGGTGTATGCTTCTTCCACTAAAGCACCCTCCTCCTCCTCCTCAACCTCTGTCTCGCAATCTAGATGTGTCAGCAGCAGCAGGACGTCGCCAGCAGTCGGTGTCGCGCGGCGTGGCAGCACAGCGGTGGGCAAGCGTCAGCAGGCCGTGCTGAAACTACTCAGCTTAGGAGATAGGAGGGACACGGCCCACGAACTGCTGCAGGATCTGACAGAGCAGACCGACCGTTGGCTTGCGCCGCTGAGCCTCTAACCAGGCATGGTCGTGTGTGACAACGGCCGTAACCTGGTGGCGGCTCTGCAGCTCGGCAGCCTCACGCACGTGCCATGCCTGGCCCACGTCTTTAATTTGGTGGTTCAGCGCTTTCTGAAAAGCTACCCACGCTTGTCAGACCTGCTCGTAAAGGTGCGCCGGCTCTGCGCACATTTCCACAAGTCCCACACGGACGCTGCCACCCTGCGCACCCTGCAACATCGCTTTAATCTGCCAGTGCACCGACTGCTGTGCGACGTGCCCACATGGTGGAACTCTACGCTCCACATGTTGGCTAGGCTCTATGAGCAGCGTAGAGCTATAGTGGAATACCAACTCCAACATGGGCGGCGCAGTGGGAGTCAGCCTCCTCAATTCTTTTCAGAACAGTGGGCCTGGTTGGCAGACATCTGCCAGGTCCTTCGAAACTTTGAGCAGTCTACCCAGGTGGTGAGCGGGGATGCTGCAATCATTAGCGTCACCATTCCTCTGCTATGCATCTTGAGAAGTTCCCTGCAAACCATAAAGGCAGCCGCTTTGCGCTCGGAAACCGAGCCGGGGGAAGACAGTATGTCGCTGGATAGTCAGAGCACCCTCCTGTCTATATCTCAGCGCGTTCAGGAGGAGGAGGAGGAGCATGAGGAGGATGAGGAGGAGGGGGAAGAGACAGCTTGGCCCACTGCTGACGGTACCCATGCTGCTTGCCTGTCATCATTTCAGCGTGTATGGCCTGAGGAGGAGGAGGAGGAGGAGGAGGATCCTGAAAGTGATCTTCCTAGTGAAGACAGCCATGTGTTGCGTACAGGTACCCTGGCACACATGGCTGACTTCATGTTAGGATGCCTTTCTCGTGACCCTCGCATTCAACGCATTCTGGCCACTACGGATTACTGGGTGTACACACTGCTCGACCCACGCTATAAGGAGAACCTTTCCACTCTCATTCCCGAAGAGGAAAGGGGTTCGAGAGTGTTGCTATACCACAGGACCCTGGCGGACAAGCTGATGGTAAAATTCCCATCCGATAGCGGTAGTGGCAGAAGGCGCAGTTCCGAGGGCCAGGTAGCAGGGGAGGTGCGTAGTTCGAGCAGCATGTACAGCCCAGGCAGTGCAACAGTCTTTAAGGGCCTGGCCAGCTTTATGGCTCCCCAGCAAGACTGTGTCACCGCTCCCCAGTCAAGGCTGAGTCGGCGGGAGCACTGTAAAAGGATGGTGAGGGAGTACGTAGCCGATCGCACGACCATCCTCGGTGACGCCTCTGCCCCCTACAACTACTGGGTGTTGAAGCTGGACACGTGGCCTGAACTAGCGCTGTATGCCCTGGAGGTGCTTGCTTGTCCTGCGGCTAGCGTCTTGTCGGAAAGGGTGTTTAGTGCGGCTGGGGGAATCATCACAGATAAGCGTACCCGCCTGTCAACCGACAGTGCCGACAGGCTAACACTCATCAAGATGAACAAAGCCTGGATTTCCCCAGACTTCTCTTCTCCACCAGCGGACAGCAGCGATACGTAAGCAATACGTAGGCTGCACCCGCGGATGGAAGCTACGTTCTCTCTCACCATCCAAAACGGGGGCATTTCTGCTTCATCAATCTGTGTCTAATATTCCTCCTCCTCCTCCTGCTCCTCCTCCTGAAACCTCTCGTAATCACGCTGAACAGGCAATTTTTCTTAGGGCCACAAGGCTCACTCATAATTTTTCTAAACAATTTTTATATGTTTCAATGCTCTTAAAAGCGTTGAAACTTTAACTTGAACCAATTTTTCGTTAAACTGGGCTGCCTCCAGGCCTAGTTACCACTTAAGCCACATTAAGCAAAGCGATTAATGGGTTTCACCTGCCCTCTTGGTTGGCCATGGCCAATTTTTTTCAGGTACATTAGTACTGTTGATGCAGCAATTTTTGTGGGCCCTCGCCTACAGTGTAATCAAATGAATTTTTAGCCCACCTGCATTACAGCTGACGTTACATCCGCTGTGTTGGGCAATGCAATGTGATATTTCCGTGTACCGCCGGTGGTTTCCTGGCACCCACCCATGCTGTGGGTCCACAGGGAATTATAAATGCATCTGTTTCCACTTGTAAAGAACCCCAGTCTGACTGGGGCATGCAGTGTGGGCCGAAGCCCACCTGCATTAAGCACGACATTACTACCTCAGCTGTGTTGGGCAATGCAATGGGATATTTTTATGTACCGCCGGTGGGTTCCAGGGAGCCACCCATGCTGTAGGTGCACACGGAGTTTAACCTACATGTGTCCACTTGTAAAGAACCCCAGTCAGACTGGGGCATGCAGTGTGGGCCGAAGCCCACCTGCATTAAGCACAACATTACTACCTCAGCTGTGTTGGGCAATGCAATGGGATATTTCTATGTACCGCCGGTGGCTTCCTGGCACCCACCCATGCTGTGGGTCCACAGGGAATTATAAATGCATCTGTTTCCACTTGTAAAGAACCCCAGTCTGACTGGGGCATGCAGTGTGGGCTGAAGCCCACCTGCATTAAGCACGACATTACTACCTCAGCTGTGTTGGGCAATGCAATGGGATATTTTTATGTACCGCCGGTGGGTTCCAGGGAGCCACCCATGCTGTAGGTGCACACGGAGTTTAACCTACATGTGTCCACTTCTAAAGAACCCCAGTCAGACTGGGGCATGCAGTGTGGGCCGAAGCCCACCTGCATTAAGCACAACATTACTACCTCAGCTGTGTTGGGCAATGCAATGGGATATTTCTATGTACCGCCGGTGGCTTCCTGGCACCCACCCATGCTGTGGGTCCACAGGGATTTATAAATGCATCTGTTTCCACTTCTAAAGAACCCCAGTCTGACTGGGGCATGCAGTGTGGGCCGAAGCCCACCTGCATTAAGCACGACATTACTACCTCAGCTGTGTTGGGCAATGCAATGGGATATTTCTATGTACCGCCGGTGGCTTCCTGGCACCCACCCATGCTGTGGGTCCACAGGGAGTTGTAACTGCATCTGTCCACTTCTAAAGAACCCCAGTCTGACTGGGGCATGCAGTGTGGGCCGAAGCCCACCTGCATTAAGCACGACATTACTACCTCAGCTGTGTTGGGCAATGCAATGGGATATTTCTATGTACCGCCGGTGGCTTCCTGGCACCCACCCATGCTGTGGGTCCACAGGGAGTTGTAACTGCATCTGTCCACTTGTAAAGAACCCCAGTCTGACTGGGGCATGCAGTGTGGGCCGAAGCCCACCTGCATTAAGCACGACATTACTACCTCAGCTGTGTTGGGCAATGCAATGGGATATTTTTATGTACCGCCGGTGGGTTCCAGGGAGCCACCCATGCTGTAGGTGCACACGGAGTTTAACCTACATGTGTCCACTTCTAAAGAACCCCAGTCTGACTGGGGCATGCAGTGTGGGCCGAAGCCCACCTGCATTAAGCACGACATTACTACCTCAGCTGTGCTGGGCAATGCAATGGGATATTTTTATGTACCGCCGGTGGGTTCCAGGGAGCCACCCATGCTGTCGGTCCACAGGGACTTCACAATAGGGAGTTGTACATGCCTGTGTCTATGAATTAAAAACCGCGGTCTGACTGGGGCATGCAGACACCTTGACAGAAGGAATAGTGTGTGGCACATAGGTTCCCCATTGCTATGCCCACGTGTGCAGCTCCTGATGGCGGTGGCACAGGATTCTATTTCTCATTGCTTCTGTACAGCATTGTGGGCTATCACCCCGCCCCTTTTAAAGAGGGTCGCTGCCTAGCCGTGCCAACCCTCTGCAGTGTGTGCCTGCGGTTCCTCCTCATGGCAGACGCACTTCTAAATAGACATGAGGGTGGTGTGGCATGAGGGCAGCTGAAGGCTGCGCAGGGACACTTTGGTGTGCGCTGTGGGGGGGAGGGGGGGCGGTTGGGCAGCATGTAACCCAGGAGAAGTGGCAGCGGAGTGTCATGCAGGCAGTGATTGTGCTTTGTTGGAGGTAGTGTGGTGCTTAGCAAAGGTATGCCATGCTAATGAGGGCTTTTCAGAAGTAAACGTTTTTGGGAGGGGGGGGGGGCCCACTCTTGCCGCTATTGTGGCTTAATAGTGGGACCTGTGAACTTGAGATGCAGCCCAACATGTAGCCCCTCGCCTGCCCTATCCATTGCTGTGTCGTTCCCATCACTTTCTTGAATTGCCCAGATTTTCACACAAGGAAACCTTAGCGAGCATCGGCGAAATACAAAAATGCTCGGGTCGCCCATTGACTTCAATGGGGTTCGTTACTCGAAACGAACCATCGAGCATCGCGAAAAGTTCGTCCCGAATAACGAGCACCCGAGCATTTTGGTGCTCGCTCATCTCTAGTAATTACCAAAAATAATCTATTTGCAAGTACCTTTGCCAGGATATTAACATCAGTTGTCAACAGAGATATTGGAATTAGAAACAGACAAATCCTTTCCTGGTTTAGGACTTAAACAATTATAGCATCTCTCAATGATAGTGGAATTATGCCTCCATGCAATGATTCATTAAATACTGTTAATAAATGTGGAAAATGTATACCCAGATAGTGTTTAAAAAAATTCATTTGGTAGAGCACTGAACCTAGGTGGATTTTCGTTAGGAACTGTTGCTATTACATCCCTTAACTCATTCAGTGTCAAAGGAGCCTATAAATTCACTCTATGATCATCAGTATGAATAGACTGCTTCCATTTACTAATTGTATCCTGGATAGAAACAATTTTTCTTTTCCATTCCATTAATACATGTCACTGCTTTAGGCCTCATGCACACAGGGCGGATTTTTGCTGCGGAATCAGGAACTGGCGTCTGCCTTCTGGTTCCGTAGCAATCTGTTTGAGGCCACAGATGTTGTTTATGCAACTACCTGTGGGGTGAGGGGAATTAAATTACGCTGCACAAAATAGGAACAGTTCCCAATATACAAGCTATACTATGTGGCCTTCTGTTCTCACATATTGTGCTGCCATGTGATTATGCCACAGTAGACAGTGGTAGTACTTTGTGAATATAAAATAAAGTGAAATCCAAACAGGGAAACAGCAAAGGTGCATGCAAGTGCCCTCAGATATTTCTCAAAGTCAGGAGTCCGATCACTACAAATTATTTGCAGGCCTTAAGTAGCTACCTGTGGGTTAAGGGAAATTACTCTGTGCAAAACAGAGACAGTTCATAATATACAGTTTTCTTTTCTCACATATCATGCCTCCTAAAGATTACAGCCTAGTTAGTTGGTGTTTTTTGTGACTATAAAACAAAAAAGAATGCAAACAGGGTAACAGTAAAAGATAGTGTCAGCAGCCTTGTACATTGTTCAAAGTTACGAGTCTGGACACTTAAAATTACTTGCAGACGTTATGCAGCTACCTGTGGTTTTCTGCAAATTACAAATTAAGCTGAAAAGTTACATAAAACTAGCCTAAAAAGTAAGCATAAAAAAATAACAATTAACCTAAAAATGAAGAAAGCAAGGGTTAGGGGATGTGTCGGTAGTGGGAGGTGGTGGTGGAGGTAGTAGAAGATGGGCCAAGTTGGTACTTCATGTGGTTACCACTGGAGCAACAGCTCGTGCATGGATGTTCTGTCAACTCATAGAATTTGTTCTTTGCAAAATGTATCACATTGCTTTTAAAACAAGCAGCACACCTGCTATCTCCCTTGGTGTAAATTTTGATCTAGGAGACATAATATGGCCCTTCTTTTGTAACCAGTGACAAACCCTGTGCTATGAGCAATCCCATCCCCCCTACAGCCTATCCTTTCCACACCACTGTACACTTTTTACTAAAATTTGGGGGGAGGAGAAGTGTTCCCCAGATATGTGGCTGTATTCCCATGCAATTTGGCAGTCTTCGGCTGCATTATGGAGCTCCTGGAGGGCAAATTAGTGAACCAAATTTTTATTTTCATTGACTTTAATGCGACTCAAAGTTGGCTGTCCCAAATCACATTGACTTTAATATAATCAGTTTGATCCTGACCCAAACCAATTATTTCACTAATCGCTCATCACTAATGATGAATACAAGTATTTATTAAAACTGATGTGTCAAGAGAGGTGACAGGTCCTTTTTAAATAATGCTAACAAAGAATTACTGAAGAAAAAAGAGTAATGCTCTTAAAACTAAATTGTGTGTTTATTCTAGCTATCCAGTTAATACCACGTACTACAGAAAGAGATAGGCATAATGACTTAGGCCTCCCTCACACAGGCCTTGCTGAAAGCACCGCAATTTAAATCATGGAGCTTTGCCACGTTTTACTTTTGTTCATGGACGCAGCATAGATGAGGAGCACTAAACGCCTAAAAATACAACAGACTCCACTTGAAAATCGCGGCGCTTTTTAGCGGCTGTCTGAGGCTGTGTGAAAGTCTCCTTTGACAACAAAAGAAATAGGTGGAGAGAGAGGTGGAGCAAACCCACAGTGAAGACTGAGACTAAAGGCCTGGGAAGATACCCTGGTCTTAAAGTGCTTAGATTGGATATGGTAGATAACAGGAGGTGTTGCCACCCAGATTAACCCACCGAGGGTGGGAGGGTAGAATATGCTAAAAGAAAAATCTGCTGTGTAGGCACAACTCTCTGGAGGTTCTAATAAAGGTACCAGAACAATTGGATGAATATCCAACTTCTTGTTTTATTTAGAATATTAAAATTAAAACCCATCGAAACACGTTTTGGGTTAAATCCCTATATCAGTAGTGCTGGGATGACTAGCAGTACATGGGCTATGACCCTCGGTGACTCTAAAGGCGAGCTCCCTCCATGTTTTTCGGTTTTGCACTGCATCTTTCAGTTGATTGATATCCATGCCAGTATCAGCTTTGACAATATCAGCCATCGTGTCCTTTGGCGGCCCGGTCTTCTTTTGTTACTGATCTGTCCAAGCATAATAGATTTTTCTATTGACTCTGCTCGCATTACATGACCAAAATACGCAAGTCTGAGTCTGGCCACCTTCCCCTCCAGTGATATATTGGGTCTTATATGATTCAGGACTTTTCTGTTTGTTACTCTCGCCGTCCAGGACATACGCACCACAGCTCAGACGCATCAATCCTTCTATCAGCTTTATTCACAGTCCAGCTTCCACATCCATATGGCTCTAGGGAAAACAGTGGTTTCCACTATTCTGCGTTTAGTTGCTATGCAGATATCCTTACTTTTCTAGAGTTTGTCCATGTTTAGCATTGCTCTTCGCCCCAATGCTATCCTGCGTTTTATCTCTGGCACAGATTCTCCAGCCTGGTCAATTTTTGATCCAAGGAAGATGAAGTCTCGCACACATTATATGGTCTTATCAATTTTGATTTGAATTTAGCCATTTTTTTTGCAGTTGTCCTAATTTTTGTCTTCTTTAAATTCAGGTAGAGGCCCATTTTTTCACTTTCAGTTTTAATCTTACATATCAGCTGCTTCAGACCAGCTTTCATTTCTGCAAGCAGAGTTGTGTCATCTACATAATGGAGATTGTTGATGTTTCTTCCACCTATTTTCTCCCCAGTTTCCAATTTGCCTAGCTCCATTTTCCGCACGATCACTTCCGCATATAAGTTAAACAAGAAGGGTGAGAGGATACAGCCCAGGCGAACACCTTTGCCGATACCAAAACAATCTGTGTTCTCACAGTAGCTTCTTTATTGGTATAAAGTATATAAATGTATATAAAAAATATACAACACAGGTATGTAAGTGCTAATAGTTTTAAGACAATAATTTCATTGGCCCAGAGTGCTGGGCCTTGGGTGACTGGCCTGTAGGCCTGTGTAATCTGGCATTGCTAGTTCAGTATGACAGCAAGATTTTCTGTGCTGTTAAGCCACATTTTGCTTTACTGAAGGGAACATTTATCAGCAGTTTTTCAGTATATATTGCTAAGCTGTTTATTGTCAGTATGATAAGCAGCTAAGTCTGACAGCGTGACTACATGAATGAAACTTAAGACATGTTGTTCACGTCTTTGAGCGAATCGCTAAAAGAAGGCGTAGCATCAGTGTTAATTAAATTTAAATGAAAAGAAGTTGGTGACCCAGTATAAAGGGTCCATTTGCAGAAAACAACATAGCTTAGCTAAACATGCATATATAGTATTTAATCTCTATACATTGTCAAGAATTTTGAATTGTTTAGAATTTAACAGTTAAATGTCTGTGCTCTGTAGATCTTATCATCTTCTTCATATAATTCTTGAAAGGAAAATAAGTAAAGTACATTTGCCTACATTTTTACAGTGGACTGATAAATACTGTCAGAGCTGCTCTATGCTGTTGAGTGAACTGCGTGGGAGGCATTTCCACTTTCAGATTTCATACAGAAAAATAAAAGAGGAAGAACAAGAAGAGGTCACTGATTATAATGTGATTATAGACAGGAATAATGATCACATTTGGTAGCTATAAATAACTGTTCCCTTAGGGAATTAAAAAGGATGAGCCAATCATATCTGCTCGGTCTGAGTACTGTTTGTTCTTTCAAATGGAACAGGCATAAATGATTTTAAAAAAAAATCAATGTATTTAAAAAAAATTGTTATGAAACCGAAATACCATTAATTCGCTGCTTTGGTTGATTGGAATGAATGATGTTTATTTTGCTAATGTGGAACTCATGACTTTTTATGAAAGCTTTATTGAACTTTGAATAAACTATTAGTTATACAGCGCTATCTAGATTTTTATTTAGAGAGTACTTCGCTTAAAGTTATTTTCAGACTATAGTCATTTCCACAAAGTGATTTGGTTATTGATGATGATGATGATGATCCGTTCAGTCGAATTCCGACCTTCGGTCACTCTATGGATCAGGGTTCTCTATGCGTTCCTATCTTTCAGTTCCATGATTGGCATGTTCATGGTGGCTTTGATTGTATCAAGCCATCTTGTTCTTTGCCATCCTGATCCTCTCTTTCTACTGACTTTGCCAAGCATCAGTATTGTTTCCAGTGAGTTAGCGTACATCACGTGTCCAAAAACAGAGAGCCGCTGCTTTTTGATGATTTTGCCCTCTAGTGATATTTTCGGTTTGACATAATGTAACACTACCTTGCTCGTTGTCATGGCAGTCCAAGGTATCTGTAGCATTCTCCTCAAGCACCATAATTCAAGTGCATCAATTTTCCTTCTGTCTGTTTTCCTGAGCGTCCAACTTTCACAACCATACGTCGTTATGGGAAAGACGATTGCAATGCCATTATCCTTGTCTTGCCAGATCTTTTCCATTCCTTGCATTGCAATCATACTAAGTGTAATCTGTCTCTTGATCTCAGGTCCAGATTGCCCATTGCAATCAATTTTGGATCCAAGGAAGATATAATCTTGGACTGATTTGACTTCTTCATTGTTCATTTTTATGTTAACTATACTGTTGCGTGCAATGGTCTTGACTTTCGTTTTCTTGCTGTTGAGATACAATCCTATGCATTCACTTTCCTTTTGCATTCGTTGGATAAGGTATTCAAGGTCCCTTTCACTTTCCGCAAACAGGGTGTTGATGTGGTTATTACTAGAGATGAGCGAGCATACTCGTCCGAGCTTGATACTCGTTCGAGTATTAGGGTGTTCGGGATGCTCGTTACTCGTAACGAGTACCACGCGGTGTTCGGGTTACTTTCATTTTCTTCCCTGAGAAATTTGCACGCTTTTCTGGCCAATAGAAAGACAGGGAAGACATTACAACTTCCTCCTGCAAGGTTCAAGCCCTATACCACCCCCCTGCAGTGAGTGGCTGGCGAGATTAGGTGTCACCCGAGTATTAAAATCTGCCCCTCCCGCGGCTCGCCACAGATGCCTTCTTACATAAATCAGGGAAAGTGCTGCTGCTATAGGGAGACCGTTAGGAGTTATTTTAGGCTTCAAGAACCCCAAAGGTCCTTCTTAGGCCATAGAAATCGCAGATGGCACCTATGTGCGATCTGCGATTCCTGTTCTCTTCTCTATATGCGCTCAGTGGGGCCGGCGGCAGCAGCGCCGACCCCATTGAGAACATATAGAAGACAAATCATTCTTCTCTGCCACAGCTGTAACAGCTGTGGCAGAGAAGAACGATGTTTGCCCATTGAATTCAATGGAGCCGGCAATACAGCAGGTTCCACTGAAAGCAATGGGCTGCCGGCGATCGCGGGATGAATTGTCGGGAAGGGCTTAAATATATAAGCCCTTCCCTGCAATTCATCCAGAAATGTGTTACAATAAAAATATATACCGGCGTATAAGGCGACGGGGCGTATAAGACGACCCCCAACTGTCACCTTATACGCCGGGAATACAGTGGAGCAAAGAATAAAAATCATTACTCACTTCTCCTGGCGTTCTGCGGTGCTGCTGCAGGCTGTCGCTCCCTCCTGGTCCACGGCAGAGCATTGCTTTCTCTACGAAGGGCTTTAAATCCCCGCCTCCAGAAACACACGTGCCTTCAGCCAATCACAGCCAAAGACAATGATGTCATTGAATGGCTGTGATTGGCTGAAGGCACGTGTGCTTCTGGAGGCGGGGATTTCAAGCCCTGTGTCCAGAAAGCAATGCTCTGCCGGGGACCAGGAGGGAGCGACAGCCTGCAGGAGCACCGCAGAACGCCAGGAGAAGTGAGTAATGATTTTTATTCTTTGCTCCGCTGTATTCCCGACGTATAAGGTGACAGTTGGGGGGTCGTCTTATACGCCCCGTCGCCTTATACGCCGATATATATTTTTATTGTAACACATTTCTGGATGAATTGCAGGGAAGGGCTTATATATTTAAGCCCTTCCCGACAATTCATCCTGCGATCGCCGGCAGCCCATTGCTTTCAGTGGAACCTGCTGTATTGCTGGTTCCATTGAATTCAATGGGCAAACATCGTTCTTCTCTGCCACAGCTGTTACAGCTATGGCAGAGGAGAACGATCTTTATGCTGACAGTGCGGGGGGGGGGGGCACTCTTGCCGCTATTGTGGCTTAATAGTGGGACCTGGGAACTTGAGATGCAGCCCAACATGTAGCCCCTCGCCTGCCCTATCTGTTGCTTTGTCGTTCCCATCACTTTCTTGAATTGCCCAGATTTTCACAAACGAAAACCTTAGCGAGCATCGGCGATATACAAAAATGCTCGAGTCGCCCATTGACTTCAATGGGGTTCGTTACTCGAAACGAACCCTCGAGCATCGCGAAAAGTTCGTCCCGAGTAACGAGCACCCGAGCATTTTGGTGCTCGCTCATCTCTAGTTATTACACTATTCTTAAGTGGCCCAGAAGTTGTACCACTTTGGATGCTTTGACACCCTCCACTATCTATTTATACATATCCCTAAAATGTTTGTTTCTAAGTTATTATACAGTTTCCAGAATTCAAATACTCAGGAAGCACTGTATAGGCACTGAATAAACAAGGAAGCTAAGAGATTTAAAGGGGTTTTCCAGGTAAAATTTATTGATGACCTAGCCTCAGAATAGGTCATCAATAGTTGATCAGCTGGGGTCTGCTGGTCGGGACCAGCTGTTTCATTGCCCACTGTGACTGGCATAATACACAGGGTACAGAGCAAAAACTGATGCTCAGATCAGTGACTACACTGGTAATTGCAGGGGCATCTCCCATTTATATCAATTACAGCTGTGCCTAAGGATAGGTTATCAATAGTTTATTGCCTGGAGTCTGTTGCTCGGGACCCTGACCGATTCCCATTTCCGGCGCCCACTATCACCGGAAAAATACACAGGGTACCGAGCAGAAACTGATTCTCCGACTCCTGTCTAATGGATAGCACTGGTAAAATGAACAGCTGCATCTGCAAAAACCAGCACTGGCCACTACACATGGATCGGAGAAGCAGCTTCTGCTCTGCCAGTGACAGTGTTTGCAGGAACAGCTGATCTGTCGGGGTCCTGAGCAGCAGATCCTAGCCAATCAACTATTGATCACCTATCCTGAGGATAGGGCATAAATAAAAATATCCCTGAAAACACCTTTTTTTCTGGAGAATGTAAAATAGTAAATGTAAATCAGGAATATAATATAGACTTACTCAGGATCACTGCTTGATACATGATGCAATCCATTTTCAAAATTACACAGCTTTCCATGTAGATAAAGTTTATAAATACATTAAATTGTGCCTAAAAGGCATCTGCTTTAAAATTTCAGTTTTACTCAACAGAATTACTATAAACAGACAAGTAATTAAGGCTAGGCCTCCGTTCTCGTTGCTATTCAGGACCTCCATAGGAGTCTCATTCACTACTGACAGCAAGAATAGTTCAGCATGCAGAACTATTATGGGCATTAAAATGACAGAAAACTTAAAGGGGTTGTCCCGAGGCAGCAAGTGGGTCTATACACTTCTGCATGGCCATAATAATGCACTTTGTAATGTACATTGTGCATTAATTATGAGCCATACAGAAGTTATAAAAAGTTTTATACTTACCTGCTCCGTTGCTAGCGTCCTCGTCTCCATGGAGCCGACTAATTTTTGGCCTCCGATGGCCAAATTAGCCGCGCTTGCGCAGTCCGGGTCTTCAGCAGTCTTCTATGGAGCCGCTCGTGCCAGAGAGCGGCTCCGTGTAGCTCCGCCCCGTCACGTGCCGATTCCAGCCAATCAGGAGGCTGGAATCGGCAGTGGACCGCACAGAAGAGCTGCGGTCCACGAAGGTAGAAGATCCCGGCGGCCATCTTCAGCAGGTGAGTATGAAGACGCCGGACCGCCGGGATTCAGGTAAGCGCTGTGCGGGTGGTTTTTTTAACCCCTGCATCGGGGTTGTCTCGCGCCGAACGGGGGGGGGGGGGGGTTAAAAAAAAAAAAAAACCGTTTCGGCGCGGGACATCTCCTTTAACTGAATCCAGATGGGCAGTGAGGTCCATCAATTGTGATTGGGTAGGATAAGTCCTGTGCAGTGTCATTGCTTCTGTAATAGGCAGAAGCCATGCTGCCAATGTGAATATAGCCTTAGTCATTTCATGAAAATTGTTGCATTTTTTCAATAGATTTGTGAAGATCACCGATTTTTTCCTAGTGTAGAAGTATATTGCTTAATCTTTGGGATGAAGACATAAAACACAGCATGTACACTGATTTATTTCTTATTGCTTTGCCCATAGCATTTAAGAATAAACCATACTTCACTGTAATGTGAGTGCCTGTCCTAACTTCATGCTGCCTGTAGTACAGGCAATATGAACCTAATGACTGGTTCCCTTTAATGTTCAACTACGCATTTTTATAAATATAAGAAACTTAATTAGGTTGTTTCCAGAAAGATTCAAATTGTTCCTTCTAATGTCAATTCCAGCATGAAAAAATCCATAACTTCACAGACTGAACTTATTCACCCCACAGCTCAGACAGTAACCTCAATTAGTTTATGAGATTAGTGAATAACTTTATTTTGTATATTATTGGTTCATCTATTTGTTGAGCTTGTTCTTTTCTCCTCTTACAGGCTTATCAAAGCTGGATAAATTTAAAGTGGTTGTCCTATCCTGCTAAACTTTTTAAAACTGCAGCCCCCGAACAGTGATTCCCAATTTTGCAAACCTCTATGACGAGCTGTTATTGTCGAGGAAGCTTTAGCAAAGCTCGAAAACACAATTTTTGTAGAGACCCCTCTATCCAAGTTTCCAGTTAACTCATCATAAAAGTAAATTATTAATACTTAAACTTTTTAAAAGTTAAACTTATAGGACTATAGTTACCTGGCAAAGAGCTAGATCTAGGAGCCACATTTGCTTTGTGCAAGACCTTTTGCCCTGTTTCACTCAACACACTTTGCATAATCAGAACTTTTTCGTGTGGCATCTTGTTCTAATTCTTTCCTGCATTTATTTTACCTACCTTTGACTGGATTGTATACAGTATACAGTATTTGTGCTCAATAATAGTGCTTTGCCACTATACAAATAACTTTTCACAAGGTGAAGATAATGCAAATTGCAAACAAAATATTGACCATGTATTGTCATAGGCCACAATGTCTAATGGGAGATGTATCATTGGAATGAGAAAAGCAGGATGGTCATTTCGACCAATTGCGAACTGTCTATGCTGTTAGGGGATTTGGGAGCAGTGTTTATGTGAGGGCAAGCACACATGGTAAACAGCCTACGCATGGCCCAGACAGACCACCAGAAAAGATAATTGTACAAGAGAAGAGTGGACAAGCACGATGAGATAGAACAGTTTCATAGTCCATCATTCACACACGTGACACCTTCATTACAGAATTCAGTTTCTGCCGGGACCATTTCCTGGCATTTGGCAAAAGGAAACTTGGTGTTACTGTGCCTATTACCTGTTCTGCCATTTGCATCTCAACACTTCTGCCTTACCTTGCAGTGACTACTCCAGGATCTGTTTGGGAGCCACCGAAGGTTGTTTTTGAGCATAAAGGCCTCATGGTGAATACTTCAATCTTGCCTTTGCTGTGGAGCAACATACTACCAACTGCTGCTATGATGATCTGAGGAGACATTGCAGTCAGTCATCCTTAGTAGTGAGGGACACATGTGTTGCCTCTCAAAGCAAGACTTCCAAAAGGCATTTTTCAGCAGGATAATTCTCGCCTACACACAGCAATGCTTTCCCAGGAATGCTTGCAACAGGTTGCCACTAGAGATGAGCGAGCGTACTCGAGCGAGTATTGCCTTTTGCGAGTACCTGCCCGCTCATCTCAAAAGATTCGGGTGCCGGCGGGGGTGAGTCGTGGGAGTGAGCAGGGGGGAGGGGGGGAGGGGGAGAGAGATCTCCTCCCCGTTCCTCCCCGCTCTCCCCTACCGCTCCCCGCCCCCCGCCGGCACCCGAATCTTTTGAGACGAGCGGGCAGGTACTTGATGCAATTTTGTCAATGAGTGTAGGACAATTTGCTTCTTGAAAATATATAAAGGAGAGCCGCAGTCCTGTTTGTGGGGAGAAAAATGCTATATGGAATATATGGCAAAGTAATCTTTTTTTTAAACATTTATAATTTTTGCCCCCATTGCAATTTTTAAGAATAATATGAGTAGGTTCAAAGGTCGCACTCGCAATAAAACCTGTCTGCTTTGAAAACAGCCTCTTGCAGATTTCTACTCATAAGACTGATTGCAATGTCACACTGCTAGACCCCAGTAGCTTAAAGGGGTTGTCTCGCGGCAGCAAGTGGGGTTATACACTTCTGTATGGCCATATTAATGCACTTTGTAATGTACATCGTGCATTAAATATGAGCCATACAGAAGTTATTCACTTACCTGCTCCGTTGCTAGCGTCCCCGTCGCCATGGATCCGTCTAATTCTGATATCTTCTGGCGTTTTTAGACGCGCTTGCGCAGTTCGTGCTTCTGGCTGGTCAATGGGGCCGCTCGTGCCGGAGAGCTGGTCACCGTGTCGTCATCGTAGCTCCGCCCCGTCACGTGTGCCGATTCCAGCCAATCAGGAGGCTGGAATCGGCAATGGAACGCACAGAGCCCATGGTGCACCATGGGAGAAGACCCGCGGTGCACCATGGGAGAAAACCGCAGTACATCCCTGGGAAAGGACCGGCGGCCATCTTAGGGAGAAGATTCTTATAACTTCATATTTCGTCGGATCGGTGAGTAGCAAGCGGTTTAAAAACCGCTTTAAATTGCTATTTTATGCCAGGGGGTGACAGGGGGAATGGGGTAATGTTAAATTTTGATGTTTGCCGCGAGACAACCCCTTTAACTCTGTTCAGGCACAGCAGTGATATTTTCTATCTCCCTCACACAATAAAGCTGGACAGCACGACACTTAACTCAGCATACGCCGACTCCTTCCCCCTGCTCTGCAGCACACAGTATACTCAGAGCAAGAGAGCAGGGAGAGGAGTTGGGTTCTGCTGCACATAAAGCTGTTCTGTCTGTCTCACTGCTGTGCCCAAACAGAGTTAAGTTACTGTGGCCACACAGACGGGGCACTATTAATCGGGGCCATAAAGAGGGCAATGTTGAGTTGGGTCACAGAGGGGATACTATTGAATTGGGTCACAGAGGGAGTATGATAACTTAGTGGGGCACTATAAGAGGATCCATAGAGGAGGTACTACAACTAAGTGGAGCCATAGATGGTACACTGTTAGTAAGTGGGGTCACAGAAGAGTCACTGTTAGTGAGGTTTAAAATCCCCTAAATTCTCTATTTATGCAAGAAAGCATTGTTAGTAGAGATGAGCGAGCACCAAAATGCTCGGGTGCCTGTTACTCAGGACAAAATTTTCGCGATGCTCGAGGGTTCGTTTCGAGTAACGAACCCCATTGAAGTCAATGGGTGACCCGAGCATTTTTGTATATCGCCGATGCTCGCTAAGGTTTTCATTTGTGAAAATCTGGGCAATTCAAGAAAGTGATGGGAACGACACAGCAACGGATAGGGCAGGCGAGGGGCTACATGTTGGGCTGCATCTCAAGTTCCCAGGTCCCACTATTAAGCCACAATAGCGGCAAGAGTGGCCCCCCCCTCCCAACAATTTTTACTTCTGAAAAGCCCTCATTAGCAATGCATACCTTAGCTAAGCACCACACTACCTCCAACAAAGCACAATCACTGTCTGCATGACACTCCGCTGCCACTTCTCCTGGGTTACATGCTGCCCAACCCCCCCCCCCCCCCCCGCACGACCCAGTGTCCACAGCGCACACCAAATTGTCCCTGCGCAGCCTTCAGCTGCCCTCATGCCACACCACACTCATGTCTATTTATAAGTGCGTCTGCCATGAGGAGGAACCGCAGGCACACACTGCAGAGGGTTGGCACGGCTAGGCAGTGACCCTCTTTAAAAGGGGCGGGGCGATAGCCCACAATGCTGTACAGAAGCAATGAGAAATATAATCCTGTGCCACCTCCATCAGGAGCTGCACACGTGGGCATAGCAATGGGGAACCTATGTGCCACACACTATTCATTCTGTCAAGGTGTCTGCATGCCCCAGTCAGACCGCGTTTTTTTATAAATAGTCACAGGCAGGTACAACTGGGAATCCCCAACTCTGCAATGGGAATTCCGTGTGCACCCACAGCATGGGTGGCTCCCTGGAACCCACCGGCTGTACATAAATGTATCCCATTGCAGTGCCCTGGACAGTAGAGCTAACATCAGATTAAATGCAGGTGGGCTTCGGCCCACACTGCATGCCCCAACCTGACCGGGTTTTTTAATTCATAGACACAGGCAGGTACAACTCCCTATTGTGAAGTCCCTGTGGACCCACAGCATGGGTGGGTGCCAGGAAGCCACCGGCGGCACATAAATATATCCCATTGCATTGCCCATCACAGCTGAGGTAATGTCATGTTTAATGCAGGTGGGCTTCGGCCTACACTGCATGCCCCAGTCAGACTGGGGTTCTTTAGAAGTGGACACATGTAGTTACAACTCCGTGTGGACCGACAGCATGGGTGGCTCCCTGGAACCCACCGG
Source organism: Eleutherodactylus coqui (assembly GCF_035609145.1). Classification (NCBI taxonomy): domain Eukaryota; kingdom Metazoa; phylum Chordata; class Amphibia; order Anura; family Eleutherodactylidae; genus Eleutherodactylus; species Eleutherodactylus coqui. The sequence goes on along the minus strand of NC_089838.1, from coordinate 102,055,132 downwards.
CGGTACATAAATATATCCCATTGCAGTGCCCAGCACAGCAGATGTAACGTCAGCTGTAATGCATGTGGGCAAAAAATTAATTGGATTACACTGTAGGCGAGGGCCCCAAAAAATTGGTGTACCAACAGTACTAATGTACCTCAGAAAAATTGCTCATGCCCAACCAAGAGGGCAGGTGAAACCCATTAATCGCTTTGGTTAATGTGGCTTAATTTGTAACTAGGCCTGGAGGCAGCCCAGTTAAAATAAAAATTGGTTCAGGTGCAAGTTTCAATGCTTTAATGAGCATTGAAACGTATAAAAATTGTTTAGAAAAATTATATGAGTGAGCCTTGTGGCCCTATGAAAAATTGCCCGTTCGGCGTCATTACGTGAGGTTTCAGGAGGAGGAGCAGGAGGAGGAGGAGGAATATTATACACAGATTGATGAAGCAAAAATGTCCCCGTTTTTGATGGTGATAGAGAACGATGCTTCCATCCGCGGGTGCAGCCTACGTATTGCTTAGGTATCGCTGCTGTCCGCTGGTGAAGAAGAGAAGTCTGGGGAAATCCAGGCTTTGTTCATCTTGATGAGTGTAAGCCTGTCGGCACTGTCGGTTGACAGGCGGGTATGCTTATCTGTGATGATTCCCCCAGCTGCACTAAACACCCTCTCTGACAAGACGCTAGCCGCAGGACAAGCAAGCACCTCCAGGGCATACAGCGCGAGTTCAGGCCACATGTCCAGCTTCGACACCCAGTAGTTGTAGGGGGCAGAGGCGTCACGGAGGACGGTCGTGCGATCGGCTACGTACTCCCTCACCATCCTTTTACAGTGCTCCCGCCGACTCAGCCTTGACCGGGAAGCGGTGACACAGTCTTGCTGGGGAGCCATAAAGCTGGCAAAGGCCTTGGAGAATGATCCCCTGCCTGCGCTGTACATGCTGCCTGATCTCTGCGCCTCCCCTGCTACCTAGCCCTCGGAACTGCGCCTTCTGCCACTAGCGCTGTCGGATGGGAAGTTTACCATCAGTTTGTCCACCAGGGCCCTGTTGTATAGCATCATTCTCGAACCCCTTTCCTCTTCGGGAATGAGAGTGGAAAGGTTCTCCTTATACCGTGGGTCGAGCAGTGTGTACACCCAGTAATCCGTAGTGGCCAGAATGCTTGTAACGCGAGGGTCACGAGAAAGGCATCCTAACATGAAGTCAGCCATGTGTGCCAGGGTACGTGTACGCAACACATGGCTGTCCTCACTAGGAAGATCACTTTCACGATCCTCCTCCTCCTCCTCCGGCCATACACGCTGAAAGGATGACAGGCAAGCAGCATGGGTACCCTCGGCAGTGGGCCAAGCTGTCTCTTCCCCCTCCTCCTCATGCTCCTCCTTCTCCTCCTCAACGCGCTGAGATATAGACAGGAGGGTGCTCTGACTATCCAGCGACATACTGTCTTCCCCCGCCTCCATTTCCGAGCGCAAAGCGTCTGCCTTTATGCTTTGCAGGGAACTTCTCAAGAGGCATAGCAGAGGAATGGTGACGCTAATGATTGCAGCATCCCCGCTCACCATCTGGGTAGACTCCTCAAAGTTTCCAAGGACCTGGCAGATGTCTGCCAACCAGGCCCACTCTTCTGTAAAGAATTGAGGAGGCTGACTCCCACTACGCCGCCCATGTTGGAGTTGGTATTCCACTATAGCTCTATGCTGCTCATAGAGCCTGGCCAACATGTGGAGCGTAGAGTTCCACCGTGTGGGCACGTTGCACAGCAGTCGGTGCACTGGCAGATTAAACCGATGTTGCAGGGTGCGCAGGGTGGCAGCGTCCGTGTGGGACTTGCGGAAATGTGTGCAGAGCCGGCGCACCTTTCCGGGCAGGTCTGACAAGCGTGGGTAGCTTTTCAGAAAGCGCTGAACCACCAAATTAAAGACACGGGCCAGGCATGGCACGTGCGTGAGGCTGCCGAGCTGCAGAGCTGCCACCAGGTTACGGCCGTTGTCACACACGACCATGTCCGGTTGGAGGCTCAGCGGCGCAAGCCAGCGGTCAGTCTGCTCTGTCAGACCCTGCAGCAGTTCGTGGGCCGTGTGCCTCTTCTCTCCTAAGCTGAGTAGTTTCAGCACGGACTGCTAACGCTTGCCCACCGCTGTGCTGCCACGCCGCGCAACACCGACTGCTGGCAGAAAAAAGAAACACAGCAGCACTCCAAAGATTCAGCCACACCGCTGGTGCAAGGCACTATGCAATAGCCCAGTTAAGGCTGGCGACGTGCTGCTGCTTACACATCTTGATTGCGAGACAGAGGTTGCGTAGGTGGAGGAGGGTAGTTTAGTGGAGGAAGCATACACCGCCGCAGATACCAGCACCGAGCTGGGGCACGCAATTCTGGGGGTGGGTAGGACGTGAGCGGTCCCAGGCTCTGACTCTGTCCCAGCCTCCACTAAATTCACCCAATGTGCCGTCAGGGAGATATAGTGGCCCTGCCCGCCTGTGCTTGTCCACGTGTCCGTTGTTAAGCGAACCTTGCCAGTAACCGCGTTGGTGAGGGCGCGTACAATGTTGCGGGAGACGTGGTCGTGCAGGGCTGGGACGGCACATCGGGAAAAGTAGTGGCAACTAGGAAACGAGTAGCGCGGGGCCGCCGCCGCCATCATGCTTTTGAAAGCCTCTGTTTCCACAAGCCTATACGGCAGCATCTCCAGGCTGATCAATTTGGCAATGTGCACGTTTAACGCTTGATGGGTGCGTGGCGGTGTACTTGCGCTTGCGCTCAAACAGTGGCACTAGCGACGTCTGGACGCTGTGCTGAGAGACATTGCAGGATGGGGCCGAGGACAGCGGAGGTGAGGGTGTGGGTGCAGGCCAGGAGCCGGTAGTGCCTGTGTCCTGAGAGGGGGGTTGGATCTCAGTGGCAGGTTGGGGCACAGGGGGAGAGGCAGTGGTGCAAACCGGAGGCGCTGAACGGCCTTCATCCCACCTTGTGGGGTGCTTGGCCATCATATGCCTGCGCATGCTGGTGGTGGTGGCTCCCCAGCTGATCTTGGCGCGACAAAGGTTGCACACCACTGTTCGTCAGTCGTCAGGCGTCTCTGTGAAAAACTGCCACACCGTAGAGCACCTTGACCTCTGCAGGGTGGCATGGCGCGAGGGGGCGCTTTGGGAAACAGTTGGTGGATTATTCGGTCTGGCCCTGCCTCTACCCCTGGCCACCGCACTGGCTCGGCCTGTGCCCACACCCTGACTTGGGCCTCCGCGTCCTCGCCCGCGTCCACGTCCTCTAGGCCTACCCCTACCCCTCAGCATGGTGTATTACCAGTAGTGCAGAAACAGAACGCTGTAATTAAATGTGCCACTTATTGGCCCGTGGTTGGAGGCTGACTTCGCTTACGGAACGCACAGCAGAGCCAGGAAATAATTTTGCGCAAGCCTGCTGTAACACTTAACTGGCTGCGTATGAATTAGGAGGACAACTACCCCCAGCACAGACCCAGTACACTGAGGACAGTCACAGGCAGCCCAAATAGATTTTTTTCCCCAAATGTTTTTGGAAAGGCCCACTGCCTATATTCAATAAATATGTCTTCTGTCCCTGCCTCACCACTACTGGCCCTGGACTATGTAAAATTACTGCAGGGCGCAATACTCTGCACGGCCGATATACAAAAAAAAAAAAAAAAAGTGCAACACTGCAAAAAGCAGCCTCCACACTACTGCACACGGTTAGATGTCGCCCTAAGAAGGACCGTTGGGGTTCTTGAAGCCTAAAATACTCTCTCCCTATCGCAGCTCTCCCTATAGCAGCTCCGGCACCAGCAGCACTGTCCCTGTACTCTGTCAGAACAAATCTGTGGCGAGCCGCGGGAGGGGCCGATTTTTATACTCGGGTGACACCTGATCTCGCCAGCCACTCACTGCAGTGGTGGTATAGGGCTTGAACGTCGCAGGGGGAAGTTGTAATGCCTTCCCTGTCTTTCTATTGGCCAGAAAAGCGCGCTAACGTCTCAGAGATGAAAGTGAAAGTAACTCGAACATCGCGTGGTACTCGTCACGAGTAACGAGCATCTCGAACACGCTTATACTCGAACGAGTATCAAGCTCGGACGAGTACGTTCGCTCATCTCTAATTGTTAGACATTATAGTAATGTTTTCTGGCATAAATAGTGAATTTTTAGCACTACATATATCTATACATTGTTGATTTGAAGTGCAGATAAACAGTGTGTGAAAAAGCGCAGCACTCCAGTGGATTGACCATAAACAATTGAGAGTAAGGGACAATCACTTACTTCACAAGGGGGTCTCAGATGAGAACACCCCCTAAATCCTGGTTAGTAGTGTACCACAGTGGGGATTCCAAAGGTTTGAAGAGAAGGATCCAGCGAAGTAACAGTTTCCAATCTTTATTTAAAAAAATGGACTTGCCAGTCCTCTGATTCTTGGTGTTCAGCTAGTTCCCACAAGGCAAGGTCAAAAGTAAATTTACTGTCTATGCAGTAGTTTATTAAGTCGCATGAAACTAAAAGTTTGTTTTTATAGCTTTGGAAAAATAGCATATCAATAAATTTAGATACATTTTAAATAGAAATGAAAGGTTTTGTTCAGAAACAATACACAATGTGCAGGTTCAGATTTATATTCTAACAGAGACAGACAAGGATAATGAGACAGAGGGTTAGATAAATAGAATCAGACGGAGGAACTGCATGAGTTGAAGTATATACAGAAATGTGAAATGAGTCAATTGGGGATTTAATTTGCTTTGTACTTTAGACAGAATAAACATCATAGTAGATTGTTCCACAAGTTCTCGGTTGAAAAGCCTCCCAAACATTAAAAGGACAAGAATGCAAGCAGAATTCTATGTACTGAAAGGTTGTTTGTGTTTGTCGGCATTACCTCTCTACTAGAAAAATAATTAAAATAAATGTACGAAATACCAGCTGTTGATATATGAAGAACAGTGATAGGTATGAGCCATTTGGTCTGACAGCAATTCCTCCTGACACCACCATAAACATTCACAAGCTTGGCCAAGTTTAGAAGTTTTTTTTTTTATATAAACAGCTTCCAGAGCCCTTTGGTTGCAATTTTTTTTTCTTGTGGGAATAGGATTGGGCATGTTGAAATCCAACATGCTGTAGCTGATCCTTTTGCCACTAAGGGAGAGTTAAGCGGCCTGTTCACACATAAGACAGTTGGATGGTCCTTTTAGCTGTTTTCTAATGTGTATGGCTAGCTTTAGAGACTTCAGAACCCAGTTTGACTCATTCAAGTTTATTGTTCCAGAAAAGCAAATGTCATTTCACAGAAATTAGCATAGTAATGATCATTATATCAGTTATGGATTTTAGTTAATGGTCAGATCAGGAGAAATGCATCTATCAGTACGATGTCCATGTTATATATTATATATACACACACTATATGGACAAAAGTATTTGGACACTGCAGAAAATCAGCAAATATGCAAATACTGAGTTTGCCGATCGGTATGCTGGGAAGGGCATTGGTAAAATAAAAAGCTGCTCATTTTGTAATAACTATTCGTTCATCCGATCGAGCACTTGTGGAATGAACTGGAGCGACGGGTACAACACCGCCACCCACAGCCATCCTCACAACAATCTCTTCTCACAGCCTTGCAGGAGGAATGGCGAGCTATTTCTGACCATACTTAGGGTTTATTCACACAGGCATAATTATCATCAGTATTAGGGCGCCCACCCACTGGCGTTTGGGATTTTCATGCGTGAAAAACGCCGCGTTTTCGCGGCGTTTTTGGCCGCGTTTTCGCGGCATTTTCGCGGCTTTTCCATTAATTTCCATTGACTTTCATGGGTGCATTAGGAGAAAACTAAGGACACATATGCAACTGACAGTTCCTATGTTAAAAAACGCAACGCAACGCAAAAAAAAACGCCAGTGGACAGGAGTACATTCAATTCTAATTGCTCTTGAGAAAAAACGCAAAACGCAAAGAAAAAAAAATCGCCAGTGGGTGGGCGCCCTTAGAGAGCCAAAACCAGGAGTAGGTCCACAATACGGAAGAAATGCAAATCTTTCCATTATACTTTCTCTCCACTTCTGGTTTTAGCTCCCAAAATACTGATGATATGCCCGTGTGAATAAGCCCTTGAACTTGTGGAAAGTATGCCTCGACGTGTTGCTGCTGTAATACAAACAAAAGAAGGGCCAACACCTTACTAAATAGAATACAGCACTTTTTCTGAAAAACATGCAGTGTCCAAATACTTTTGTCCATATAGTGTATACATACACACACCCAGTGCTGTAAAATGTACTTGCTTCTTACCTAATTTCTTTTTCCATTTCTATTTCTGCTATTTTGTCACATCTAAAAATTTCTGATCATCTGACTAAATTTAATATAACAAAGATAATATGAGTAAACACAAAATTCAGCTTTTAAACAATAATTCCATTCACTGAAGATAAAGATTTATTCAAAACCTAAATCACCCACGTGAAAAACTATTTGCCCCCTAAAGCTAAAAACTAATTGTGCCACCCTTAGCAGTAACAACCGTAATCAAAAATTTGCAATAAAATACAATGAGACTTTTGGGTCACTATTGAGAATTTTTGGCTAAATGATGTTTTCTCTTCTTCAACAATAGTCGACTCCCCCGATTGTTATGTTTTGTTCTTAATTTCCACTAAAAGAGATTGATACTGGATTGTTTAAGGCATTTTTAAACCCGAACCTACATTTTGAAAATGGCAGTGGGGCATAAATCTATTAGGGGGGAATAAGGGTAGGAGCAAATTTTTTATAATATAAGACTGTAAATCCATCAGGGCCTTGGGCTTTACCACATTTAGGGCATTTAATTCTCCATTCCATATCTTCACTGGAAATTGTGGCGTTTACGTGAGCTTGAGCTGTTCGAGATATTTTTTGGCAGATAAAGGTGTAATAGGGATGAATCAATATGGGATAATGAAGTCTTAAAGACTGTATACAATTTTTGGTAGCATCTTTTGAACATTGTATAACTTTTACCAGGATTAGAAGTTAAATGGCCTTGTTTTATCTGGATTTTATGGATAGTGTTCAAAATTTGTCGCTCTCTAAGTTTATGTGCCAAGGCGCTATCTGGTTTAGTAGCAGAGTGGAAGTAAGATCATTAAGTCCAAGTAAGTTCCTTTTCGGCATTATGCGTTAACATAGTATTCAGCGCCAATCTGGTATCCCTAATTGTTTTCTGCAGGCATAATGATGGATGTCGTGTATAAGCAGATTCCAATTTCACTATTTTATATGCCAAATTAGATTGTGCCCGTGTCCTTGCTTTATTTGATTGTGAAGCAAGGGAAATGATGATGCCTTGGATTACTTGTATGCTTGCAAGCCAGCGAAAAACTACTGATATCAAATAAAAATCATTCTCATGAAAATACTCCCCTAGCTTTTCTCTGACACTGGTGGCAAAATCAGGATTAGTGAATATAACCCTTCATTTAGGCCACCTGCAGACAGCCGGGTCGGATCTGGCTGCGAGAATTCTCTCAGCGGGACCCGACCCAAGCGTCTGCAGAGAGCAGCGCGGGCACTCACCTCTCCCGCGGCCCCGGCTCTTTCATGTGCCGGCTGCCGGGCAGCCGGCGCATATGCAGAGCGGGGCCGGCGGCCGGGGAGTGACGTTTCTGTGCGGGACTCTGCGAGCCCCGCACAAAAAAAAAGCTTGCCACGATTTGTTTGCCGCGCGAGATTTCCGTCTGCATAGGATTGCGTTTGTTAATGCAATCCTATGGCAGCTTCGAGTGGCGGAAATTCCGCGGGAAGTCCTGCCGCAGAATTTCCACTCGTGTGCAGGGGGCCTAAGTGTATGGGATCCTGTCTTGGGGATTGAACATGATTTCTGAGAATACAGCATCATGATCGGACTAGGCACAAACCACATGACTGGAATAGGTTAATAATGGCAATGAAACAGTGTTAGTGAGAATCCAGTCCATGATCCTCAGTCCTGGTCTTATTTGCATTTAGCATCTCCACAATTTCATCTGTTTTATTTTCCACTTCATCGATTCTTTGGCGCAGCTCTTGTAATGGTTTTGAAAACTTGGAGACAACCGACTGAAGTTCTTTTTTGAACAGCTGTTTGATATTTTCATAAAGTTCTATCCATATCATTGGTTAATGCAACACATAGGTCAACTCAACCCTTGGATGACAGCCTAGGTAATGTCTTCCTTCTTGACTTTAGAGTATGTGATGTCAGTTAGGTTGAGAAGAGTGGGAACGTCTTACACTCTAAACAGTCCTGGCTGTCTAATATTCACAAATTCCCATAAGTGGTGATCTTCAGCCATATTGAGACAGTTCAACTATAAAATAGTTCAGTTTTACTATCCACTGAGAGGATAAATCCATGCTTCTGTTCAGGCATGTGCAAAATCATCTAACACCACGCTTCAGCTTCCATTAATAAATGTGCCTTTTTTCTTGTGGAATATAATTTGCAGCACTGGAGAAGGAGATTTATCTAGTACTACATATTTTTATTTTATTGAAATTACTGACCTGTTACCAAGGTTCCACTGTTGAGAGAAAGGAAGCTCCACGAATCCTATGAGGCAGCTTAACAATTGTTAATGTGATGTGTATATTACATTTATTTTTAATAAAAAAGTTTATCAGTCTATACAATGACTATAAAGTCATCAATTCTATATTCAAATTATACAACATCATTAATAATTATAATGAGAACAAAAAAAGATCACCCCAGCAACTTCAACAACTTCCTAATTGGGGACAGCACAGATATAAATCACATTGAATATAATAGAGTCAATATTGAGGCTGGGAGTCCCAATTAGCTGTACCTATATACCTGGGTATATATGTGTGTGTGCAGGGAGTCTCATGCACATTACCTTAGAAGTCAAATGGATCTTGATGCAGGGGCCTCTGTGGCTGGTGGAAGACGCAGGATTGCTCAGGAATAACAGGGCGATCCACTGCAGGTCAGGAGACGAGTGAGGATGATGATGACTAAAAGCTTCTTTAAATGATCATTCAACAGGAAGGCAGATGATAATAGCAAGCCTAACTACACTACACTAGGCCCTTAATTCTATCTAGTCTAGTCTCGCCAAGTGACTGGACCACTACTCTCCCTATGGGCCAGTGGTCACCTAATCTTTAACTATCCCTATACTGGATACCGTCCCTGTCTAAAAAATACATGCATGATCAACTAGAGATTAGAGATGAGCGAACGTACTCGGTAAGGCCGATTTCGCAATCGAGCACCGCGATTTTCGAGTACTTTACTACTCGGGTAAAAAGATTCGGGGGGCGCCGTGGGTGAGTGGGGGGTTACAGAGGGGAGTGGGGGGGAGAGGGAGAGAGAGCTCCCACCTGTTCCGCCCTGCTACCCCCCGCTCCACCACGCCACGCCACGCCCCCCAGCGACTCCCGAATCTTTTCACCCGAGTAGTGAAGTACTCAAAAATGGCGGTGCTCGATTGTGAAATCGGCCTTACCGAGTACGTTCGCTCATCTCTACTAGAGATGCTTAAGACTTAGCGGTTACCAAAGGGTCATATTAGTGACAAACACAACAAACATAAAAGAACTAATCAGCAACAGCAGATGTAGCAGAGTTGGGGTCACTATAAATATATGGTACTAATAACTATTACCTCTTTGGTCACAGTTAATATGAAGCAGCTCTCTTGCCTGTAGGAGAATATCTGTCCCATGTGCTGCAGACTTTCCCTACTGTAAGCCAAACCGCCTTTTAATATCAATCTCTCAGCTCAATCTATTGAGTTTTCCTAGTTATGTCCAGAGGTTCAGGGCTGACCCAACTCATTAACACCAAAGTGGGGATGGGCAAGTTCATTATAACACATTTATAAACTGAAAAGCAGCGGTTACTCTACATATGTAAAACTAGGTTTGTGGATAATGAGTACTTTATAGAATTTAATTATACAAATTTGCTCAGAAGTGAATGTATTTCTGTTTTTATTCAAAGTGCTTTTTATTGAGTTTTAACACTAGAACTGCATTGTGTTTAAACTGCTGAAGGGGTCACAAATCACAAACTGTGCACATAATACTATGTTGTATGACCACGGCATCAATTTAAGGCATGCTATGGTAACATTTCATCCACAATAAGATTAAAGGGACTCTCCGGTCTTTGAGAAGGAAGTATGGCCAAACCGATTCTCTGTCTACCTGATGTACACTGTGCATAGTATGCGTCGGTAGCCTTAGTCACTACATACTGATGTGATCGGCCAATGCTGCTCACCTGAGCAATCAAAACAGGTGCAGTCTTAGGGCGCCCACCCACTGGCGTTTGCGATTTTCGTGCGTGAAAAACGCAGCATTTTCCGTGCGTTTTTCGCCGCGCTTTCGCGGCTTTTCCATTAATTTCCATTGACTTTCATGGGTGCATTAGGAGAAAAATAAGGACACATATGCAACTGACAGTTCCTATGTTAAAAAACGCAACACAACGCAAAAAAAAACGCCAGTGGACAGGAGTACATTCAATTCTAATTGCTCTTGAGAAAAAACGCAAAACGCAAAGATAAAAAAATCGCCAGTGGGTGGGCGCCCTTAGACTAATGATGCATACTAACACACAGTGTGCTTCAGGCAGTCAGAGAAGCTCGTGTGACTGTTTCTAGACCGGAAGGTCACTTTACATTACTTGGTGCTGTCTGGCTGTTCTGTTCACTTGGCTAGAGTGTCAGGTCATTAGATACCATTTGTAAACAGAGTGGTCTAGGAATGAAGGGAATGTTTTTCAGAAACACTATCTTTTCTCATTAGGGAGAGCAAATAGACGGTGAGTGAGTGCGGAGACTTAAAAGGCCATTCATGCTCCTCTGGGTAATATGTAAATAAGGGAGATGGAACAATATCTCCTCAGCGCCACAAATTGGGAGGCACCATTCCTTCAAGTCAATGTTAGACTCTTTACACAAGCCTTGTAACAATGACCGGGAATTGAAAGCAAACCAGAATCCATACGCAGACTGCTGTTTCTGAGTGTTTGCCCTTCATCAGTGTACAGCAGGATACTGACTTTGCTAGAGAGAGGCCTGTGATGTGGGTCAGAAACGCTATCTTTTCTCCTTAGGGAGAGCACCTAGACAGTGAGTAAGGGAGGAGACTTATAAGGCCATTCATGCTCCTCTTGTCAGGGAAATTTCTGCGTACAGCACCAATCAGGCCCACCCCAATGCCCCGCTGCCGGCGGTAAAGAAGAGACACCACACACGGAGGTCTGGTATAGTTCCTTACACGGGGACATAACTGCGCGCTTTATTACAGATTACATGGGATCTTATACCCTTTGGTCTCATCACTAGGAATGGGTGATGGGCTCATTGGCTCAAACCATATATGGGAAGTCCGGATTTCCGGCTGAGACACTGATGATTATATACGTAGTTGAACAGTCGTTATCTAGATATGGCGCTTCTGGGAAAACAGCCAAGCACACGGCCTTCGTGTTCGGTTCTGTATCATCTCTGAATTTCTGGACACATCTCTCTCAGCCTTGCAAACTTTTGGAATATCTGATGTAAGGCGACATATAAGTTTTTCTCATTTTAACTTTGAATAGAACTTGCATACAGGTATAAAAGCATAAAACACTTTTGGCAATATATACATATACCCTCACAAACCCCCCTAAAAACTTATATGGAGATCAAGCACCAGGCCTTGCACTCTCCCTTGCGTCAGGGTTTCCCCACTGCCCGTAAGGCCCTACTCCTAGGAGGGGGGATCCCTACTTCACCTCAGAAGGAGGCCATGGATTCCCTGGGCTCATTTCCGGGCATCCATACCCTCTATCTGTACAAGTTAACACCCCACAGGGTGTGCCCTCGCCGGAACCTAAGGTCTTCTGCACTATCCCTAGGCAAATGGGAAGTCCACTGACAATCCATCTTAGGAGATCGGGGCAGGCGCAGTACTAGTACATTTCTCCATTCTTCTGGTAACGTACGTGGTTGGCATTATCGGAACTGGCTCTTCATCTTTTCCAAACAAGGGAAATGTTGGTGTCACATTATCCAGTCCCTTACTCATACTCTTTTTGATCAAAGGGATAATACACGTACAGGAAGTTACATACCCCACCTCTTTCTGCTAAAATCATATCCCGGGCCACTCTATTTTGGAACGCCATGGATGCAGTGGGCCCTAACTGGTCAGCTAACCCTTGCAAAGCATCCCTGGTGTAGTTTACAAACCTCTGCTGATTGTAATAGATATAATTCATCCAATCTACATTATTATTAACAGTGACAGTAGCAAATAAGGGCTCAAAACCTGCTTTAACCTGATCTCTAGAATTAAATTCATCTGGCACCCCCCTTGGCACTCCTATTGCATCTATGTATACATGTGGATCAAAGTTACTACCTGGAGTGTCAACTTCTCTCTTAGCACGATGTGGTGTTGGATTCTCACCCTCAGTGTAGTCTTCATATTGCACATTTGATTGTATTAATTTGTTCTGATCCCTGAAACAGGGGGCTAGTGTACAGTAGTCAAAGGTGTATGTGGCTATGGGTGTTGGAGGAATTGTACCACAATGTCACTTCCCCTTCATATTCTCCGGACCAGGGGTTCCATTTTCCCTCCTTTCCTGCCCCTGAACGTGTGACAGCCACGTCTGCCCAGGTCCCCACCCCTGCCCATAGCATGTAAAGGATATGCAGGATCATGAGTTCTGTGCTCTGGGACCCAGGGCCTTTTGCAGTGCGAGGTGTGGATCCAAGTGGGCTTTCCTTCGAGCTTGACTGCAGTTGGGGTGGTGAGCAACATCTGGTAAGGACCTTCAAACCAGGTTTCTCTCTCAAACTTTTTCACATAGACCCTGTCACCTGGTTTCAGATTGTGACACTCATCTGTAGGACCTGGGAGAAAAGCAGAGACTGCAGAATGCGATACTGACAATTCCTTGGAGAGGCCTATGACAAAATTAACAAGAGAATCATTCCCCAAATTCAACTACTGTGGCATGTATTCTCCTGGAAAAGAACTAATGGAAGACACTCAATTCAAGATTTGCCCGTTTCCTCCATTGGCTTTTGTATCTACTTTCCCACTACTCTGTGGATGGTAGGGTGTGTGAAAAGCCTGGAATATACCCAAAGCAGACAAGATGTGTTGTGTTATTTCACCTGTGAAGTGTGTACCTTTGTTTGACTCAATCACTTCCGGTGCCCCATATCTGTAGATTACCTCGTTCATGAGCTTCTGTGCGGTTACTTGCGTATTTACTTTGGTAACAGGGTAGGTCTCCGACCTGAAAAGAAACCAACAACAACAAGCACATATTCATACTTCCCAACAAGTGGGAGCTGAGTGTAGCCAATTTGCAATCCCTGAAATGGGTAGAGTGACCCCGGCAAATGTGATGTGGCAAATTTACTTCTGCCCTGTTGCTTACGGCAAAGATCATGCAAAATTGGACACATGATGCAGCAGCTACAGAAAACCCAGGAGCCACCCGTCCTTGTTCAAGCGTCGACATCATTACTGCTTTGAGAGGTGCGTCTTTCCGTGCGTCAGCTGGGCCATCATTGGGCACAGGGATCGTGGTGGCCAAGTGCTGTTGACTGTTCACCATACGCCGTCCCGTTTCTGCTGTTCCCATATTTAGTCCATTTGTCTTTTTCTTCCTTGCTGGCTTGTAACTGTAAAGTCTTTAGCATATCAAAGTCCAAATTTTTATCAAAGCCCAAAGTTTAGTCAAAGTCCAAAGTTATTGTTAAATTCTTTTTTTCTTCTTTTCTTCCACGGCTTGAGGGCCGCTGCCTTTGCTGTGTGGTCTGTGATGGCGTTGCCTCTTGTTTCTCCGGTGTAGGAATTGGTGTGAGCTTTCCACTTTGTCAGGTAGAAGTAGGGCTTCCATGAGACTCTGCACCGCTGCATCATTCTTAATTGGTTGTCCTGCTGAGGTAAGAAACTGTCTGGCCTTCCATATTGGGCCGTAATCATGAGCTATGCCAAATGCATACCGGGAGTCAGTGTAAATGGTTGCCGTCTTACCTTCTGCCACTCTACTCGCCTCACTGAGGGCCTTTAGTTCCGCTTCTTGTACTGAGACATACGGAGGCATTCTGCTTTTAGGACACCTTGTTGTGTGACCACTGCATATCCAGTGTGGAGTCGTCAATCACCCCTGGTACCAGCTATAAAAAACAACTCAAAATATGCATTGTTAACAAGGGCTTTCAGTAACTTTTTAAAACTTAAATTTTCTTGTTTCATCAATGCTTGACAATCAGGCTGATATTCTATTTCAAATAGATCAGAATCTTGTTGCAAAAAATGTAAAAAATGGCTGATTTGCAATACCTAGATCACCTATGCCTCCCCCCCCCCCCACACACTTTGAACCAAGGTACTCAATTGTAAGAAGAGTAGCTGGGTTCAAGGTAGTACAACATTGTAAAAAGATTTGATGGGTGCAGAGTAAAATGTTAGCACCAATAACAGAGACATGAGTTACATCGGGGCAGAATAATCTACAAACATGTATTAATATTGGAAATGTGATATCCTTTAAGCAAATTCATTATTAATCCGATCCTGCCTGCAATGTCTTATCAAATTTGAGAGAGAAAAAAAAAAACTTTTACTAGCTGCTCAAGATTCTCACCCCCTCCCTTGTGGACAAGAGGTTACGTACTTTTACATCATCTAGCTCCACCCCCTCGATACTGGCTGCTTGCTTCTTTCTTCACACCTTCATTTACGCTTAACAGTCTGCACGTCCACATCACAAACAAGTAAAGTCTTATGCATGGGGTGGGGAACACTTTTATCCCCAGTCAATATCTGCATCACACATTTTACATTCATCATAGCCTGAACACGGGTCATTAACTCTCATCCATCCTGGCGCTCAAGTCTGCCCCGTCACCCCCCATTGAAGGTGTACCAGTACATACAGATGTACAGACAAAAAGTGTGACAAATATACATACATCAATTGAAAAACATTGAGGTGAGTGCTATAATGTTATAAAGTACATGATTCTATTGAGATGAGATTGTGAATGAGCGCTATTTTTGACAAATTATGTGAAAAAGTTTTCTTAGTGACTTAGACATTCTATATTTCTTATTTACTGAAACTATTATATGCTATATTAAATGCTGATATATTTTAGAATGCGTGGGTATCTTTCAGCCCCCCTTCCTTTCCTTCTCTGTCGCTCTGTTATCGCTTGGCCTTGGAAGCTAGACACAAGCTGCAGCTTCAAGTAAACAATCCTTCTCTCACTAAAAGCAAGCTCAGTTAACCATTTGTACATATATACATATATACACACACATACATCTACTGTAATCTACCGTGCGGGTCCTTGTTACACATTTTCATAAGAGTTTTCTTACATTTTACAGATTGGGACCCTTGTCTCTCCGCCATCAATTCATCCGCACGGCGGCTGCCCTTAAGGGGGTCCGTCTTCTTTAATAAGGTCTTACGCATATTAGAACAACAACAACAATAATAATAATAATAACACGCTCCATAGAGTGCATCCTTCTGACCTGAATTGTTAGCCCCTTATATATGGCAAAACAACCGAAGGCATCTCCTTCTATGGAACCAGTCCCATAGAGTGCATTTCCTCCTCAGCTAAACCATCAACAACTAACTAAACTAAAACCGAGGGTCCCTTCTTCTATGGGACCTATCTCACAGAGTGCATCCCTCTCTGCTAAACCATCAACAACTAACTAAACTAAAACCGAGGGTCCCTTCTTCTATGGGACCTATCTCACAGAGTGCATCCCTCTCTGCTAAACCATTAACAACGAACTAAAATAAAACCGAGGGTCCCTTCTTCTGTGAGACGAAATGAAAAGAGAGAGAAAAAAATTCTGCAGATACAACAAACAACCTCCACTATCGTTAAAACGCTACGGACTTCAAAGTACAAATAGACTACAGACTAGTTTCTGGGTGAGCGATTGGTGCGCTTATCACGGTCAGTGGTCCGTGACGGCAAACCCGAAGCCCACGAGTTACCGTGTAGAACTCTTAACCCAAGCCATCCGGTCACAAAACACAGATAGTCCCTCCTGCTGCAAGACTCTCAGTGTAAAACACAACATAAATATATGCTGGTCTTACCTGGAGTTCTGTGAGTTGATCAGGCTCGGTTTGCAGCACGACGGCTTCCCCGTGGCGTGGATCCGGGTGGACTGGGCTGTACGGCTCCGGTTTTACCACCCCACGTTGGGTGCCATCTGTCAGGGAAATTTCTGCGTACAGCACCAATCAGGCCCACCCCAATGCCCTGCTGCCGGCGGTAAAGAAGAGACACCATACACGGAGGTCTGGTATAGTTCCTCACACGGGGACATAACTGCGAACTTTATTACAGATTACATGGGATCTTATACCCTTTGGTCTCATCACTAGGAATGGGTGATGGGCTCATTGGCTCAAACCATGTATGGGAAGTCCGGATTTCCGGCTGAGACACTGATGATTATATACGTAGTTGAACAGTCGTTATCTAGATATGGCGCTTCTGGGAAAACAGCCAAGCACACGGCCTTCGTGTTCGGTTCTGTATCATCTCTGAATTTCTGGACACATCTCTCTTAGCCTTGCAAACTTTTGGAATATCTGATGTAAGGCGACATATAAGTTTTTCTCATTTTAACTTTGAATAGAACTTGCATACAGGTATAAAAGCATAAAAAACTTTTGGCAATATATACATATACCCTCACACTCTGACATGGGAATTACACAAAATGTTACTTTTCTTGTAATGATAAGTTCTACAATTTTCTAAGAAATTTTCTGAATCAATTCCTCATTGCTTTCAAGATCCCCGCTGGGTGTCATTCAGTCAGTCTATAGTCAAAACCTTGGGTCGTTAGAAGACACAGCTCTGATGCCTATCCCGTCATTTGTAATCTGCCCTGCATCTCTGTATTTACTACATGAATATGGACAACATTTAATAGTAGCAAAAATGAATACAGAAAGTACATTGAAAAATTGTATATACAAATACAATATGCCTTTTAAGGCATTGTGCCGTAGGTAAACACTATCTGCGCAGGATGTGCTATACAATGGATTCAAATTACATCAGAGAGACTTTTTGACTTATAATTGAATTCCATCAAGGTTTTCATCATTTGGCAGCAAGAATAGCGGCACACACTGTACTATTCTTGCCATCAAGAGTTACAGAAACCTCAATGGAACTCCTTCCAGAAAGGTCAAACATAGTGTCTTACTTTCAGATACATTGTTGCTTCTTTAAAGAGCTAGTATTATCATGTCACATATAAACATTTTCTTTACTGAAGCCCTCAGTAATGCTGGATGCCAGTAATAAATTTGTGTTTGGGTTGAAAATTTCCTGTACAATAGATGTATTGTGTGTGGAAATGCCTGCTAGACCTCTGAGCACGCTTCTCGTTTATAATGCTGACAAGCCGGAAAAAGCATTTATTAAGATAAACCTCAGAGAATATATATGAAAAATCTGCTGGAGTTGAAGGGAACAAAGTAGCAGTAGGAAAGAGATGAGCTCTACTTCCAAATTTCTTCTGACCCACAGAGCAGGACTTTTTTTAACCTGTTATACATTTTTTCATTTGATTTATATTGTTGATATATTTCTCTAATTATATTGCACTGTAATAGTGCATACACGCAAATGAGTGTGAGAAACCCTGACCGATATCGTACTTGCAATTCTGCAATTTCTCCTGCGCGTGTGATGTGTTTTGCAAAAAAAAAATGCATCCCATGACTGCAGCAACATGCAATGTTCATGTGTGTTTTTCATGTGTTTTTCATATGTTGTTTCAATAGAAAAAATATTGTCCACGCCTGGAGGGTAATTTTAACCCTTTGCAATCCAATTTCGGATTCAGGGTTTCCTAGGGGGTTTTCTCTTTCTGCCATTATACAATGGCACCATCCGCTGGCTAAAGCCAGTACTGCAGTATAGGACATGCTGGAGAGGCCCCCGACGACAGAGCAGACAGTAATATATAGTAAGAATACCCTGTCGGACATCTTCCGACATCGGAGCTGTACAGCCTTCAATCAGAATGTCTGAAGACGTCAGGTAGTGAATTGGAAAGAGTTAATACAGAGAGAGATCGCATAAGCTGTAGTAAACACTGTGGGAATATAGGGACAATGCGGTGATTGCTATTGTGGGGTGTTACATTGAATTCTAACAGGGCGGTGGAATAGAAGAACTAAACATTCTGTATTTGTAGGCTGTAGACAGGAACTTGGAAGTAATAGATGCAAAAGGAGGTGCCAACAAAAATATATATTTTTTAACTAAAGCATTGAAAAAGCACATTTCTTTATAAATTAAGTGCACATAGATTTATGACTACACAGTTAGGCCTTAGTCACACGGGCGTTTTTTCACGCGATTTGCGGATCGCATGACGGATGCGCATCCGCAAATCGCGTGACCGATGGCCAAAAATCGCCCGAAAATCTGCTCCTAGCCGCGTTTCATCAGAAATGGGCCGGAGCTGTCCAACACATTGCATTCAATGGAGCCGGCAATACAAGCGACTCCATTGAAAGCAATGCGCTGCGGGCGAGTGTGGGATGAATTGTCGGGAAGGGCTTAA
This sequence comes from Eleutherodactylus coqui, assembly GCF_035609145.1. Classification (NCBI taxonomy): domain Eukaryota; kingdom Metazoa; phylum Chordata; class Amphibia; order Anura; family Eleutherodactylidae; genus Eleutherodactylus; species Eleutherodactylus coqui. The sequence goes on along the minus strand of NC_089838.1, from coordinate 102,036,495 downwards.
ATATATAAGCCCTTCCCTGCAATTCATCCAGAAATGTGTTAAAATAAAAAAAAAAATATATACTCACCTTGTCCCGGCAGCCGGAGTTCAGCGCGGCCAGCCTGCAGTGGGTGTGAAGGGGGTGTGACTCACACCTGCCCCTGATTGGCTCAGCCTGAACCAATCAGAGGCAGGTCTCACTCACACCCATTCATGAATGGGTGTGAGTGAGACCTGCCTCTGATTGGCTCAGGCTGAGCCAATCAGGGGCAGCTTTGAGTCACAACCCCTTCACACCGACTGCAGGCCGGCCGGGCTGAACTCCGGCTGCCGGGACAAGGTGAGTATATATATATTTTTTATTTTAACACATTTCTGGATGAATTGCAGGGAAGGGCTTATATATTTAAGCCCTTCCCGACAATTCATCCAGCGCTGTCCGGCAGCCCATTGCTTTCAATGGAGCGGCTGTATTGCCGGCTCCATTGAATTCAATGGGCAAACATCGTTCTTCTCTGCCACAGCTGTTACAGCTGTGGCAGAGAAGAATGATTTGTCTTCTATATGTTCTCAATGGGGTCAGCGCTGCTGCCGCGGGCCCCATTGAGCGCATATAGAGAAGAGAACAGGAATCGCAGATCGCAGATAGGTGCGATCTGCGATTTCTGTTCTATAATTTATCGGACGAGCGCATAAAAAGCGCTCATGTGTCCGATACCATTGCAAAGCAATGGTTTTAAAAAATCGCCGGACGCATGTGCATGCGCAAATCGCGCGAAAAATCGCCTGTCTGACTGAGGCCTTAGGGGGAAAAATGCAAAGCTCCGCATAGCTGAAGGAGTGTCCATCACATACTTGACCGACTGGACATGAATGGCAGGATCATCTGGCAAGGGGTCAACAACATCAATGTATTAACATGGCATAGTGTTAAGTGGCGACTCTTAGGGCTTCGACAGATAAACATATGCACAAATATGCTTGCCACAATGGAGATTATTTGAGCATAAACAAGGTTTGGAAATGGCAATAATAAAGGCTGATACGTGTGTCTGTACATTGTACTGTAATTTTTGCGCTCGCGAGGCCAGTTCGCCCTTGCGTGTGATACTCCATTTCCCTGGTATTGAAGGCTTATTTAAAGCCTAATAAGCTGTCTTCTTTTACCTGCTTTTTACGCAGTGTCACACCTTTCCGTTGCTTTTTTGGACCTGCCATAGACTTCTACGGCAGCTTGCTGAGTAAAACGCAGAAAGATAGGGAATGTCCTCCACATGAGAAACACACTCATGAGAACAAACCCATTGAAATCAATGGGTTCTATGAATCACGTTTTCATTTTCATGTCCGCAAAAATATGCGCAAACACATTGGTCTGTTTAAAGACAACCATGGGGCATAGCTGATTAAAGTGGTAAGCAGCTTCTGGTGCAAAGCATAGCCGTTCGAACAAACATCTCAAAAGTCTACAAGCAAGTTGGAGAAAATCAGTGGATTGCAGGCAGCTTTCTGAATTAATTTTTGGAAGATGGATTAGCTTAATTTTTGAGTAGTGTCATGGTCTTCCTGAAGTAGCGCCTGGAGGTGGGAATGGTGGTAGTATAGATTAGCTGTGTCAGTGGAAAACATTAGCTGATTGGCTCCTTGCTGCTGGCCCCACTGACGTGAGGACTTGATTGGATCCTTTTTAAGATGACAGGTCCATTTTAAGGCTAATAGTGTGGACTATACTGTAGAGGAGTTGGTGAGCTACAGTGTCAAACATCGGAGACTAAGACCCCATTTACACTGATATTTGATCGCTCAAACGACAGTTTCAGTGACAGTTTTGCATAGTCTATAGTAGCTAAGTAGCTACTTAAGAGCTATGCAGGTGGAGCGGTACACAGCCATTATTGCTCGGCGAACAATACAGCTGTTTTACATGAGCAAACAGCTGTACTATTCTCTGCGATTACAGCTCGCATCCCGCTGTGAATTACCAGTGAGATGCGAGCTGAAAGAATCTTATCAGCGCTGCCAACTGTGATAACAGCCTGCACCACTGATAAGAGTTCATCGCTCAAGAAAACAAGAATTGAGTGAGGAGCAACTCGAGCACGAAAACTGCATGATGTCCGTGCATTTAGACCCAACGATTCTTGTTCAAAAGATGAGTTTGAGCGAATTTTGAGCAAGAATCGTTGGGTCTAAATGGGCCATAACTGCCATTAGATTTAGCCATTATATGCAAATGGTCAAGAAGAAGAAAGCTTGGAGAGATATTGTGTTAGTTGATAAAAGTGAACAAAAGGAGCTACAGGAGGGAAACTGATCAATGATACTTTGAGATAGGGAAATTATTTCCTTGAGCATGTTGTCAACACATTTCTACCAGAGCCGGCATCAACTGTGCCAGCAATGTGTGCTATAAAGTAGCTCTTTGGTGAGATCAGATGAGAGAGGCTAGACTTTGCTCCACATCAATAAGCCTTGGGTGCCCCTGATCCTGTTGTGGGTTTAGCAATTATGCTTCTTTATACTGCTTTTGGTAGGTACTAAATACTGCATACCGGTAGCACCTCACAAGACCTGGCATTTTGCAAATGATTTCATTTAGTCGTGTAACCTTCACAATCCAGACCTTGAAGATGGCCTTTTTTTCAGCTTCCAACATAGAGCCTCGTGTGGTACAGAGTGTTAAGGTAGCAAAAAAGCAGTCCTAAGCTCTCGCTCACAACCTGAAGGTTGAGAATTCAATCCTCCCATGGTTCAGGTAGCCGTCTCAAGGTCGACTCAGACTTATATCCTTCCAAGGTCCGTAAAATGAGTACCCAACTTGGTGCTGGGTAATAAATAAATTATTTGAAAGTGCTGCGGAATAAGTTGGCGCTATACAAATAACAAGATATCAACTTCAAAAACTGATTGTTTACTTGATGCTTAAAATGTCCCACGCCATGACAAGTGTCATTGTCAAGACAATCATTGTTATTCACTTCACCAGTCTGTGGCTTTAATATTGTGGCTGAATGGTATAAGCACTTACTTTTGTATCAGCATTTCACATTATAGCTGTTAATACACATAATAAAAGGTGCCAAGTAGTGTATGCTGTGTTCAAATCAATCACTGAGCTAACAAAGGAACAACTTTGGCAGTATATTTTTTGGAAAAACACCAGCTGGAGAGTGAAGCCCAGCGAGATGCAATATTAAAAGTAAAGATAGCTAAATTGCATTCTGTAATTAAAAGAGTTGCAATAAATTATCCCAATTCTTTTTCCAAATGAAGTTATACCTGAGGGCTCCGTTGTGATGGTTGGTGAAGGAGATTATGTTTATCCGATTATAAGCTATGCATTTTCATGCTGATTAATTAAAAATCTAAGAGCATTGGAGAGAGAAGGGGAAGTATTTAAGCAGAACAATTGCCTCATTTCCATAACATTAAATAAGAGGCACAGTAATAAAACCCCCATTAGGTTGCAACAGCTATTTACAAGAAAAAAAACTGAAAACAAAAATATGCTGCTTGGAAATACACAATCGTAGAAACTAGAAATGCCTTTGAATAATTACAGATTTTTTTATGTTTACGTGCTGCCATATTGAATATTACAAAAGCTTATAGCATTTTTAGATACACAAAAATATTTCACAGTGTACTATAAAGGTACACAGACTCTTATACAGATTTAAGACGTGTATTAGATATGCTATTAATACCTTAAGGACATGGCCTATTTGACTTATTTTGCGTATGTGGTAATATCTTTTGAATGCTTTTACTTAAGGTGTTTCTATGAATATCGTAAATTTTCAACAATAAATTTTGTCTTTATGAAGAAAAAAAACTATGTACTAAAAATTTGGAAATATTTGGAATTGTCTGTAAGGGTGCATTTATACGAGCATGTGCGTACATAGGTGTGCACAAAACCGCACACCCATGTACGTGCACAAACACGCGTGAATGCAGGTCCGTGCAGCATTGCTTTCAATGGGGCCGCGGCTGCTGTTAGTGGCCCTATTAAAAGCAATAGGATGCCAGCAATGCCTGCAGTGGTTTTCAGGGGTGGGCTTGAAATATAAGCCCTTCTCTGAAAATCATCCTTGGTTTGTGTAAAAAAAATTTTTTTATACACACTCACCTCTCCGCCGCTGCTGTGTAAATATTCCCCGTAGGGAGTCCCCTTGTCACTGAACACTGTGACTGCACTGTCACAGTGTTCAGTGACAAGGATACTCCCCAAGGGTAATAAAGAACAGCTGTGACAGCTGTGGCAGAGGATCGCCATGTTCTCCCATTGCTTTCTATGGGACTGGCACTTCTGCAGTCCCATTGAAAGCAATGGGCTGCCGGCAAGCCCTGCACGGATTTTCAGGGAAGGGCATTTCAAATCCCCACCTGCTGAAAGGGCTGTATCTAATTGGCTGAGCGCTCAGCCAATCACAGGCAGTGCTCAGCCATTCAATCTTATATTTAAAGCCTTTCCCCAAAAATCCCTGCAGGGCTTACCGGCAGCCCATTGCTTTCAATGGGACTGCAGAAGCGCCGATCCCATTGAAAGCAATGGGAGAACATCACAATTCTCTGCCACAGCTTTGACAGGGGATTCTTTACTCCCTGCGGGGAGTCCCCTTGTCACTGAACACAGTGACAGTGCTGTCACCGTGTTCAGTGACAAGGGGACTCCCTGCTGGGGAATATTGACATAAACCACGGACCTATGGTGCACACATATCCTATGTTTTTCAGGTATGTGCGTTTGCACGCCTGTTAAACATGGACATGTGACCACACCATAGGGAACCAATGGTTCTAATAGACGTGTGGTTTTGTGCGCAACCATGTTCGCACACGCTTGTCTGAAAACACCCTAAGACAAATATATTGCAATCATTTTTAAGTGTTATTTTTTAGGACTCCACAAAGTATATAAGTGTAGCAGTAATTTTTCACATTTACTAGCAAATTACTAGCTGATTTTTTAAGGACCAATTTAGTTCTGACATGGATTTTAAGAGCGTATATATCAGAAAAACATCATAAATCACCAAGTTTTAAAATTTGTACCACCTCAAAGTGTTCAAAATGGCATTTAGGAAGTTTATTAACCCTTTAGAGGTTTATCAGGAATCAAACAAAAGTGCATTAGAAATTAGAACTGTTCCATTTTTTTTTGCAGATTTTCAATTTAAAACTATTTTTTTCTATAACACCGCAGCAGTTAGAGTAACAAAACTCAGAATTTATTACACGAATTGGGCAGTTTTTAGATATGCCCCATATAGACAAAGGGCTGTTTTTGGCACATGGCCGAGCTCAGAAGGGAAGGAGAGCTGTTTGACTTTTGAAATGCAGATTGTGCAGAAATAATTTTCAGATGCCATGTTGTGTTTGAAGCCCCTGAAGTATCATTATATTTGAAAACCCCAAGAACTGACCCCCATGTTGGAAACTAGAACCCTTAAGGAATTCAAGAGTGTAATGAGTGTTTTAACCCCACAGATGTTTTGTGAATTCTTTTTACTTTTTGATTGGAAAACAACAAATTCCAATTTTCATAGCAAAATGTAGGTTTAACCCAAAAGTTTTTGTTTTTGCAAGGGGCAAAAGGAGAAGAAGCACCCCACGATGTATTACCCAATTTCTCCTGAGCACAGAAATGTCTCATATGTGGGCATAAACTGCTGTTTGGGTAGATATCAGGTCTCAGAGAGAAGGTCCAACATGCGGCTATATGTATACGCTCTGCAGAGTACGTCAGTCAATCATAAAACGGTGGTTTAATGGAATAATTTGTTTTATTTTTAACAGTGCCACATATGCCACAGTTTTTCTGTAGGAGATTTTGGGATAAGGGAACAATGGTGTAAAAATGATGCAGGTAGAGATGGTAACCAGGGTCCAGCAGTGGGTGCACCAGTTCCCATACAATTTTTTCAGTAATTCCCAGGAAGGTGGGGCTTACAAGGGCCTCAATTTTTGTTTCCTTGCCTTCGTAAATCCTGAACTTATGGATGTACCCTGATGACATACCATGCCCTCTTACTGGCTAGGTAGTGATGGAATCAAAGCCTACCTTTGAAATGTACCAGGGGCTCATCTACAGAAATGTGTTTCTCAGGGGTGTACTTCTGGGCAAACTTAATATTAAAATGCTCTATTACTGGCCTGATTTTATATGAGCAATCATAATTGGGGTCATCGCTTGTGGGTAATGTGTATTGTCATTATAATGCAGTAATTGACAGCCATACGTTGGAGTGCGGTATAAAAACAGTGCTCCAGTAGGTCCCAATGCTCGGCTTCTTTATTAGCCCCATACATAATATAATGCCACAAAAGTTTGCAATTTCTGATACATCCCCAGGGGTTCATTTTTGGAGTTGTGCAAAATGGTAGTTTTTTTGAATGAAATTCTGGGCGTATAAATTAGTTTGAGTAACAACATGGGAATTACAATCATCTAAAAAAAAATTTAAAAAGTCCAACCCTCTGAGCCCTGCTGTATTATATTGTATCCCTGAGATCCCAGTAAAGTCAAGGATGTAGGGTCTGAAATTTTCTAGGGTAAGCCACTGAGCATCTGATGAATTGGGGTCTTCTGAAATGGCAGTGTTACGTCCATCCTTCCTTCCACACTCAAAACACAAACCCAAGCATACCTGCACACATAGCCAGATGGAATAACTAGAAAATGTACCAAGTATTAGTTCGTACTTTGGCCAAGATACTTAATCCCACCCCCAGAAAACCTGTCTGCAAGCAGGGCAATCATCCCAATAGGAATGGCCCTGCACTGGACCCTAAGAAACTAACTCGACCAGAGATGGTAAACAATCCACAGCAGGACAAGCCACAGTTCAAACCTACACGTCAACACACCAGGGATAGCATGCAACACAGAATAGGACAGTTCAGACCACATGTCCCGCCACCTGCACAGACATAGAACACGTCACTATTCACACGACAGTGCAGAACAGGACTCCACTTAGAACTCTCATGCAAACAGATATCAAACCATAACTCATCTAAATATCCTCAACATCAAGGGGAAAGAGAGTCAGCCATCATGCTGACATACAGGGAACAGTGTCAGGAATCACCCATCTGACCATACGTGACATCAGACGTCTGGAGGCTGCACCTGTAAAGGGGAAGGGGAGAGGGGGTCAACATAAGATGCTGACGTGGACAAAAGGTGTCCAGACTATCCCCTGACAGAGACACTACAGTGACAGAGACACTACAGACTAACATGCTTAACACCCAGTTCTGAGTGAAGGGATACCAGTTTCTTCATGCAGAGGAACTGGTATATATATCACACACCACACAGCCAGCACAATTATCCGCCACCTATGAAGGTGTGCTCCTGGAACCTCATAGAACAACAGGTCCTAGCACGCACACCCTGACAGGCAGTCCATGGATGCCTTCTCAGGCACACAGGGGGTTTAGCCTCGCTTGATGATGAAGAGCATAATGCCAGAAAAATGGGTTTATCCTCACTAGCTGAGTCTGACTTAGATGCGATTATTGCGTGAGCCTCCTCCACAGTAAAGCTGTGGAGATTACAATAGACATATGAATTTATTATTTATCCCCCCCCCCCAAAAAAAAAACAAAAAAAAAACACAAAATATTTTTTATTGGGATGGACGACGATGGAATGGGAATGGGAGGAATGTTTTATTACATTGATATGCTGACCATTTATTGACTAACCACATACTACACTACACTGACGGACGATGGAATGGTTTACTACTGAACAGGGAGAAGGGTATAGTAACACAGCAGGAACCTTTTTGTTTTTTGTGGGTTATTTCTTTACACTGACAGATCACACTTAACTAATATACTGACAGCTCGCACTACACTAACACTACACTGACTGATCGATCACACTTTACTAACTACACTACCTACATTAACACAGATTGCTAATTTTTTTAGTTTTTTTTAACACAATTCTCTCCTCAGCCCCCTCTCTCCAATGAGAGCTTGTCTTGTAAATAGCGCACACTGGGGCTGTTGTGCTCTGATTGGTCAGTCAGTGCTTAGTGAACAATCGCAGTGATCACTGCTGCAGGACCGCTGTGATTGGTCCTCCACTAGCAAGTAGTAATAGGCTGCTAACTATGTTAGCAGCCATAATTACAGTGCGGCGCGATTGCCACCACAGTGACACTTTAAACACAGGACATAAATTTTCGTCATATTGATCTAAATACCATACACCCATGGTGTAAAATTATAACTGGTTGCACATTGTGGCATGTGGGGTTACTCTCTTGCGGATCACTGACCTCTTGGACCAAACATGGGCACCAACTGTGTAGAAATCCAGGAGACTGTGATTTCTTATAAATCTGTCACTTGCCAGCATTTATTCCACAGCACAGCAGTAACACAGTTCATATACAGCTTAAAATGTCCAGGGTTCAAAACCCAATGGATCCCAGTCACTAACCCCGCCCAGGGCATCTGGAGGGCATCCTCCTCTGACAGGTGATGGGCCCAGAACTGGTCCACACAGGACCTCAGGTTCCAAGTCCCTATGGCAGCTCTTTCACCTCCTCTTTGGCTAGCAGACAGCTTTCCAGCTCCACTGAGCTATAACTTCCCCTGAGTGTGGCAAGAACTGATCTTTTTTATTTTACTTCCTGCCACACCCATGGTGTTAACCCCTTTCTAAAGTGCCAGAGTCCCTGTCTCTAGACCTCTGCAGGCCACTCTGTATACTACTGTCCCACAACATATACAGTTTCTCTTCATTCCTGCTGTAGGAGATATGGTACATATCAAGGGCACTGATCCATGCAGTCAGACCCACAACAATCACACATTCCTGGCATATCCAATCCAGTGTGCCCCCCCTCCCAACAACTTTTACTTCTGAAAAGCCCTCATTAGCAATGCATACCTTAGCTAAGCACCACACTACCTCCAACAAAGCACAATCACTGCCTGCATGACACTCCGCTGCCATTTCTCCTGGGTTACATGCTGCCCAACCCCCCCCCCCACACGACCCAGTGTCCACAGCGCACACCAAACTGTCCCTGCGCAGCCTTCAGCTGCCCTCATGCCACGCCACACTCATGTCTATTTATAAGTGCGTCTGCCATGAGGAGGAACCGCAGGCACACACTGCAGAGGGTTGGCACGGCTAGGCAGCGACCCTCTTTAAAAGGGGCGGGGCGATAGCCCACAATGCTGTACAGAAGCAATGAGAAATCCAATCCTGTGCCACCTCCATCAGGAGCTGCACACGTGGGCATAGCAATGGGGAACCTATGTGCCACACACTATTCATTCTGTCAAGGTGTCTGCATGCCCCAGTCAGACCGCGTTTTTTTATAAATAGTCACAGGCAGGTACAACTCCGCAATGGGAATTCCGTGTGCACCCATTGGAACCAACCGGTTGCACATAAATGTATCCCATTGCAGTGCCCATCACAGCTGAGGTAACGTCCGATTAAATGCAGGTGGGCTTCGGCCCACACTGCATGCCCCAGTCAGACTGGGGTTCTTTAGAAGTAGACACATGCAGTTACAACTCCCTGTGGACCCACAGCATGGGTGGCTCCCTGGAACCCACCGGCGGTACATAAATATATCCCATTGCAGTGCCCAACACAGCTGATGTAACATCAGCTTTAATGCAGGTGGGCAAAAAATTAATTGGATTACACTGTAGGCGTGGGCCCCAAAAAATTGGTGTACCAACAGTACTAATGTACGTCAGAAAAATTGCCCATGCCCAACCAAGAGGGCAGGTGAAACCCATTAATCGCTTTGGTTAATGTGGCTTAATTTGTAACTAGGCCTGGAGGCAGCCCAGTTAAAATAAAAATTGGTTCAGGTGAAAGTTTCAACGCTTTAATGAGCATTGAAACGTATAAAAATTGTTTACAAAAATTATATGACTGAGCCTTGTGGGCCTAAGAAAAATTGCCCGTTCGGCGTGATTACGTGAGGTTTCAGGAGGAGGAGCAGGAGGAGGAGGAGGAATATTAGACACAGATTGATGAAGCTAAAAGGTCCACGTTTTTGATGGTGATAGAGAACAATGCTTCCATCCGCGGGTGCAGCCTACCTATTGTTTAGGTATCGCTGCTGTCTGCTGGTGGAGAAGAGAAGTCTGGGGAAATCCAGGCTTTGTTCATCTTGATGAGTGTAAGCCTGTCGGCACTGTCGGTTGACAGGCGGGTACGCTTATCTGTGATGATTCCCCCAGCCGCACTAAACACCCTCTCTGACAAGACGCTAGCCGCAGGACAAGCAAGCACCTCCAGGGCATACAGCGCAAGTTCAGGCCATGTGTCCAGCTTCGACACCCAGTAGTTGTAGGGGGCAGAGGCGTCACGGAGGACGGTCGTGCGATCGGCTACGTACTCCCTCACCATCCTTTTACAGTGCTCCCGCCGACTCAGCCTTGACTGGGGACCGGTGACACAGTCTTGCTGGGGAGCCAGAAAGCTGTCAAAGGCCTTAGAGAGTGTTCCCCTGCCTGTGCTGTACATGCTGCCTGATCTCTGCGCCTCCCCTGCTACCTGGCCCTCGGAACTGCGCCTTCGGCCACTAGCGCTGTCGGATGGGAATTTTACCATCAGTTTGTCCGCCAGGGTCCTGTGGTATAGCATCACTCTCGAACCCCTTTCCTCTTCGGGTATGAGAGTGGAAAGGTCCTCCTTATACCATGGGTCGAGCAGTGTGTACACCCAGTAATCCGTAGTGGCCAGAATGCGTGTATCGCGAGGGTCACGAGAAAGGCATCCTAACATGAAGTCAGCTATGTGTGCCAGGGTACCTGTACGCAACACATGGCTGTCCTCACTAGGAAGATCACTTTCAGGATCCTCCTCCTCCTCCTCAGGCCATCCACGCTGAAAGGATGACAGGCAAACAACATGGGTACCCTCAGCAGTGGGCCAAGCTGTCTCTTCCCCCTCCTCCTCATCCTCCTCATGCTCCTCCTCCTCCTCCTCAACGCGCTGAGATATAGACAGGAGGGTGCTCTGACTATCCAGCGACATACTGTCTTCCCCCGCCTCTGTTTCCGAGCGCAAAGCGTCTGCCTTTATGCTTTGCAGGGAACTTCTCAAGAGGCATAGCAGAGGAATGGTGATGCTAATGATTGCAGCATCGCCGCTCACCACCTGGGTAGACTCCTCAAAATTACCAAGGACATGGCAGATGTCTGCCAACCAGGCCCACTCTTCTGTAAAGAATTGAGGAGGCTGACTCCCACTGCGCCGCCCATGTTGGAGTTGGTATTCGACTATAGCTCTACGCTGCTCATAGAGCCTGGCCAACATGTGGAGCGTAGAGTTCCACCGTGTGGGCACGTCGCACAGCAGTTGGTGCACTGGCAGCTTAAAGCGATGTTGCAGGGTGCGCAGGGTGGCAGCGTCCGTGTGGGACTTGCGGAAATGTGCGCAGAGCCGGCGCGCCTTTACGAGCAGGTCTGACAAGCGTGGGTAGCTTTTCAGAAAGCGCTGAACCACCAAATTAAAGACGTGGGCCAGGCATGGCACGTGCGTGAGGCTGCCGAGCTGCAGAGCCGCCACCAGGTTACGGCCGTTGTCACACACGACCATGCCCGGTTGGAGGCTCAGCGGCGCAAGCCAGCGGTCGGTCTGCTGTGTCAGACCCTGCAGCAGTTCGTGGGCTGTGTGCCTCTTATCTCCTAAGCTGAGTAGTTTCAGCACGGCCTGCTGACGCTTGCCCACCGCTGTGCTGCCACACCGCGCGACACCGACTGCTGGCGACATGCTGCTCTAACACATCTTGATTGCGAGACAGAGGTTGCGGAGGAGGAGGGTGCTTTAGTGGAGGAAGCATACACCTCCGCAGATACCACCACCGAGCTGTGGCCCGCAATTCTGGGGGTGGGTAGGACGTGAGCGGTCCCAGGCTCTGACTCTGTCCCAGCCTCCACTAAATTCACCCAATGTGCCGTCAGGGAGATGTAGTGGCCCTGGCCGCCTGTGCTTGTCCACGTGTCCGTAGTTAAGTGGACCTTGCCACTAACCGCGTTGGTGAGGGCGCGTACAATGTTGCGGGAGACGTGGTCGTGCAGGGCTGGGACGGCACATCGGGAAAAGTAGTGGCGACTGGGAACTGAGTAGCGCGGGGCCGCCGCCTCCATGATACTTTTGAAGGACTCCGTTTCCACAACCCTATACGGCAGCATCTCAAGGCTGATGAATTTTGCTATGCGGACAGTTAACGTTTGAGCGTGCGGGTGCGTGGCGGCGTACTTGCGCTTGCGCTCCAACAGTTGCGCAAGCGACGGCTGGACGGTGCGCTGAACTACACTGGTGGATGGGGCCGAGGACAGCGGAGGTGAGGGTGTGGGTGCAGGCCATGAGGCGGTAGTGCCCGTGTCCTGAGAGGGGGGTTGGATCTCAGTGGCAGGTTGGGGCACAGGGGGAGAGGCAGGGGTGCAAACCGGAGGCGGTGAACGGCCTTCGTCCCACCTTGTGGGGTGCTTGGCCATCATATGTCTGCGCATGCTGGTGGTGGTGAGGCTGTTGGTGTTGGCTCCCCGGCTGAGCTTTGCGCGACAAAGGTTGCACACCACTGTTCGTCGGTCGTCAGGCCGGTCGTGGATTATTCGGTCTGGCCCTGCCTCTACCCCTGGCCACCGCACTGCCTCTTGCAACCTGCCCTGCTGCTGCCCGTGCCTCCCCCTCTGAAGACCTGTCCTGTGTAGGCGTTGCACACCAGGTGGGGTCAGTCACCTCATCGTCCTGCTGCTCTTCCTCCGAATCCTCTGTGCGCTGCTCCCTCGGGCTTACTGTCCTTACTACTACCTCACTGCAAGACAACTGTGTCTCATCGTCATCGTGCTCCTCACCCACAGAAAGTTCTTGAGACAGTTGGCGGAAGTCCCCAGCCTCTTCCCCCGGACCCCGGGAACTTTCGAATGGTTGGGCATCAGTGACGATAAACTCCTCTGGTGGGAGAGGAACCACTGCTGCCCAATCTGAGCAGGGGCCCGAGAACATTTCCTGGGAGTGTTCCCGCTCCTGAGCATGTGTCATTGTAGTGGAGTGAGGAGGCTGGGTGGAAGGAGGAGCAGCAGACAGAGGATTCGGATTTGCAGCAGTGGACGGCGCAGAACTGTGGCTGGACGATAGGTTGCTCGAAGCACTTTCTGCCATCCACGACAGGACCTGCTCACACTGCTCATTTTCTAATAACCGTCTCCCGCGTGGACCCATGAATTGTGCGATGACTGTCGGGACGCCAGAAACGTGCCTGTCTACTAATCGCGCAGCAGACGGCTGCGATACACCTAGAACAGGAGTTCGGCCTGTGCCCACACCCTGACTTGGCCCTCCGCGTCCTCGGCCGCGTCCACGTCCTCTAGGCCTACCCCTACCCCTCAGCATGCTGTATTACCAGTGATTTGATTTCACAGGCAGGAAATAAATTGGCGCAAGACTGCAGGCCAAATATAATTTTTTCCCTTTTTTGAAAACGAAACGCCCCACTGCCTCTAGTGAATGAATAATCTAAGTTTAATAACTGTGCTGTGGCCCTGCTAATGTGTCACAGAACTTGAGGGTAGCAGAGTTATTAACTCTGGCAGAGCAGGTATTTTTTTCCCAATTAAGGAAAGCAAATGGCGAAGCCAGCAGTAAACCGTAGCTGGGTGCGTCTGATTTTTTAACGTTGTACACGCAGCTCACACGTGTCCACAGCCCTTAGGACGGACAGAGGCAGGACAAATAGATTTCTTTTCCCTTTTTTTACACCAAAAGGACCCACTGCGTATATTCAATGAATAATAACTGTGTTGTGGCCATGCCTACACAATTCTTTCCCTGTAGTATCAATGGAGGGTGCAATGCTCTGCATAGGCGATTTTGAGAAGAAGAAAAAAATGCAGCACTGCTAACAGCAGCCTGGACAGTACTGCACACGGTTAAATATGGCCCTAGAAAGGACCGTTGAGGTTCTTGAAGGCTACACTCACTCCTAACACTCTCCCTGCCTATCCAACACTTCTGTCCCTAATGTCGGGTGCAACGCTCTGCAGAGGCGATTTTGAGGAAAAAAAAAAAAAAGTCACTGCTAACAGCAGCCAACACACAGGTATTACTGGCCCTAATAAGGACCTTTGGGGTTCTTGAAGCCTACACTAACTGCTATTTCTCTCCCTACAGCAGCTCCGGTACCAGCAGCACTGTCCCTCATCTAACTCACAAGGCATCTGAGGCGAGCCGCGGGAGGGGCCGACTTTTATATTCGGGTGACATCTGATCTCCCCAGCCACTCACTGCAGGGGGGTGGTATAGGGCTTGAACGTCACAGGGGGAAGTTGTAATGCCTTCCCTGTCTTTCAATTGGCCAGAAAAGCGCGCTAACGTCTCAGGGAAGGAAGTGAAAGTAACCCGAATACCGCATGGTGTTCGTTACGAATAACGAACATCCCGAACACCCTAATATTCGCACGAATATCAAGCTCGGACGAATACGTTCGCTCATCTCTAATGCTAACCCTATTTATTTGCAGGTACTATGGAGTCTAAACAGTTAACTGCCTGTTATGCTATAATGTATGTGAATGGTCCAGCGTTACAATTGCAAATGCTGCGTGGAGGCTCCATCAAGAGAGGATTCAGACTATAATTGAGGCTGCTACATGCACAATCTGGTTGTTTTTGTGACTCTGTGGCAATAGGTGCAGCAGTGTCAGTGACCCTAAGATTCTAATATTAACTTGAATACAAGAGTCGTATACACTTCCTGTGAGATTGGAGTTGGGGTCAGCAAGTGTACAAGTAAACCTGAGATTCTGTGGGTGGCAATCTGTTGACTTGGTCCCTTACACTATGGGCTTTGGCCTTTTGTAGAGCTGCAATCTGGAGAGAGTCCCCTTCAGCAAACATTCCTGGTAAAATGGGGTGGTTCAAGACCTCTATCTGGGAGTCTTCAGTGTGGGCTAATCAAATCGTGGGAGAACTGAACCAAAGTTGTTGGCTGTAACCTGCACTATGTTCAAACAAGTTCCCAGTCAGACTGAAACTGATACGTTAAATACCCTGCAAAGAAACTGCAATCATTAAGCTAAGTGCCCTTAGAGACACTCTTTCTTGTAATTTGCAACCACAAAGCTAAGTACCCTTTAAGCAAGAATGTGATGCCCTCTGTGATGTGGGTAGTAATGTGACTAGCACATTACTGCCCTGAGTAAGCTCATTGGTAGGCCTGGAGTGAGATGGAGGGAGGTTGTACCTTTCTCCTCTGGAGGGAGCCAGAAGCACAAGTACAGTTCTGGACACAGGAGGGTGGAAGATATATAAATACTGAGAGCTTCAGAGGGATGGTATGTGTGGGGCAGTCTACTAGAGAGAACAGACAAGGTGGAGACAGCAGCAACATGTGATGCTTGGCATCTACAATAGAATGAAAGGACCAGCAGCAATGAGTGTGATATAGCAGAGCCAAATGTGTGCAGTGATATAGAAGGAAACTGGTGACTTGGCGGCACCCTCAGTATGGACAGTGGTGGTAGCAGCGCTGTTCCCAAAGGTCAAAGTTGTGCTATGAGAGTTTCTCAGCGGGCGGCACTGATAGCATTCTGTCAGCTGATATCCTGCTGGGACTTCCGAGCAGGATACCAACTGAAAGCTCAGAGAATAAAGGAGCTGTCAGCGCTCCTGTTGTTTCTTGGAGCTATCAGCTCAGCGGGACACTGCTAATAACTGCAAAAACAAAGCAGCTGCTTACATATACAAAACAGCTGCTTTGTTCTGAGTTAACAGCAGTGTCCCACTCCACTTGCATTTAACTCTTTAAGTAGCTAATTAGCTACTTAAAAGTTATGCAAAGATGATCGCTCAAAACTGTCCCTCAGACTGCCATTTGAGAGATCATCTTTCAGTCTAAATGCACCCTTAGACTGTGGGCCTGGATTCAATCCTGTGTTCTCCTCCCCCTGGCCATCTGCTGAAACACTGTCCTTCCTGCACGTGTGAGTAAGCTGTATTTTTTCAAGTACACAGTAAAGTTTTCCAGTCACTGTCCATTCCCAGTGATTGAGGTTTGCAAGTTTATCAGTGTGTGGACTCTAATTATTTCTACCGCCAAGGATCCATGCGTCCCTTCGGGGAGTAGTCTGGTAGAGCCACTGTGACAAGTGCTACGTCTACCCGCCAGCTCATCAGTGTGGGCCTCATGTCCCGGTCGCTGCACTGTGAAAAATAGGATTGCCCTGGTGGCGTTTGGATTACCATTACCCCTAAGTGAGCAAGGCTAATACTTTAGCAACCTCCCTGGATATGAACTTCTACTTATTCCTACTGTCAATGGTGCCTGCTCTTGGTTAGCTGTTGAAATGGACATTAGTACCCCAGCAGATGAGGCTAGAAAACAGTTTAACCACTGAATAGGAATTTAATCTCAGCATTAGGTTACAGCTTACATGGATCTAGTTTACAAGCTCAAACATAGAAATACTATGGTGGCCATTTGTAAACCATTGACTAAATGACAAGCAAACTGCTGCAATGAGCCTGTATGATTCAGTAGCTGCTCAGAGTACCCTGTTCATATAGTTTAGCATTAACCCTATGTGGTAGGGCCACTACTGCAGCAAACTCGCTGGATATAAGCTACTTTAAGGGCTCCTGTACATTGCCGATTGCAATCTCACCGTGAAAAGGTTGCTGCAAAATCGGAACTTTTTTTCCTGCGATTTTTTTGAGCACCAGAGCTGCTTTTTCTCGCATAAACATCGCTGCCACTTGTGGTTTTCTCACAATTTACTTTGTGCACAAGTCAATTGGACTTTCTAATGTTGAAAATGCATCGCACATAAATCGCAAGTTTGTGCTTTGCGATGTGATAAAAAGGAGACTCCATAGGAATACATGGGAGCTAAAAAAAATGCTTAAAGGGGTTGTCCCGAGGCAGCAAGTGGGTCTATACACTTCTGCATGGCCATAATAATGCACTTTGTAATGTACATTGTGCATTAATTATGAGCCATGCAGAAGTTATAAAAAGTTTTATACTTACCTGCTCCGTTGCTAGCGTCCTCGTCTCCATGGTGCCGACTAATTTTCGCCCTCCGATGGCCAAATTAGCCGCGCTTGCGCAGTCCGGGTCTTCTTCTTTTCTGAATGGGGCTCCGTGTAGCTCCGTGTAGCTCCGCCCCGTCACGTGCCGATTCCAGCCAATCAGGAGGCTGGAATCGGCAATGGACCGCACAGAAGCCCTGCGGTCCATGAAGACAGAGGATCCCGGCGGCCATCTTCAGCAGGTGAGTATGAAGACGCCGGACCGCCGGGATTCAGGTAAGCGCTGTGCGGGTGGTTTTTTTAACCCCTGCATCGGGGTTGTCTCGCGCCGAACGGGGGGGGGGGGTTTAAAAAAAAAAAAAACCCGTTTCGGCGCGGGACAACCCCTTTAACACAAAGATTGGGCACACTGCATTATTTTTTTCTCACATTGCATGAGTGAAAACATCGCAAATGTGAATGAAACCATTAAAAATCATTGGTTTAATAATTCTGCATACTCACTCATGTGCGATTTTATCACCAGTGTGAAGGCCCCCTAAGTTTGATAATACCACTTATAGTAGCTTATTCATAATGTCAATGGTTCCTGTTCTTGGCTCCATGCTGAAATGAACCTTAGTATCCCAGCTGATAATGTTAGAAGGTCGTCCAACCATTGAACAGATGATTAATATCAGCCTTAACACAGCTTAGGAACTCAAAGAAAGAAATATAGTGGCTAGTTGTAAACCATTGATTCAGAATGAGCAAGCCCACTGCTGTAGTCACCACACCGGGTATAACTTCTATAAATCAGTAGCACTACTCAGGGTAGCTTGCTCGTATAGCAGTGGTGCCTCCATTGGGCTAACTGCTGGAGTAAACACTGATATCCTAGCTAAAAGACACGCCAAACACCAACCAGGTGATCTTGATGTCAGTGTTAGAATAGAGTTTAAAAACTCAAGGAGTTTCTATACTGCATAAACGCAGTGTTTCATTAGGCGTTTTAGACATTATTTGCCCTAATAGGTAGAGAGTAGAGATGAGCGAACGTACTCGTCCGAGCTTGATGCTCGGGCGAATATTAGGGTGTTCGGGATGCTCGTTACTCTTAACGAGCACCACGCGGTGTTCGGGTTACTTTCACTTTCATCTCTGAGACGTTAGCGCGCTTTTCTGGCCAATTGAAAGACAGGGAAGGCATTACAACTTCCCCCTGTGACGTTCAAGCCCTATACCACCCCCCTGCTGTGAGTGGCTGGCGAGATCAGATGTCACCCGAGTATAAAAATCGGCCCCTCCCGCGGCTCGCCTCAGATGCGTTGTGAGTTAGCTGAGGGAAAGTGCTGTTGTGTTGGAGCTGCTGTAGGGAGAGTGTTAGGAGTGTAGGCTTCAAGAACCCCAACGGTCCTTCTTAGGGCCACATCTATCCGTGTGCAGTACTGTGGAGGCTGCTGTTAGCAGTGTTGCACAATTTTTTTATTTTCAAAATCGGCTGTGCAGAGCATTGCGCCCTGCAGTAATACTACAGGGACAGAAGTGGTGGTTAGGCAGGGAGAGTGTTAGGAGTGAGTGTAGGCTTCAAGAACCCCAACAGTCCTTCTTAGGGCCACATTTAACCGTAACACTACAGGGACAGAATTGTGTAGGCAGGGCCAGAAGACATATATTATTGATTGAATATAGTCAGTGGGCCTTTTCTTTAAAAAAAAAAAAAGGGAAAAATTCTATTTGGCCTGCCTCTGACAGTCCTCAGCGTTCTGGGTACGTGTGTGGTGGGTGGAGAATGTAAAGAAATCATACGCAGCCAGCTACGTTTAACAGCAGGCTTGCGCCAATTTATTTCCTGGCTGGGAAAAATCACCACTCTGCTGCACTTCATATAACACTGCAGTTCTGTGGAACACATTTCTTATCTGATTGAATATAGTCAGTGGGCCTTCCCTTTAAAAAAAAAAGGGAAAAATTCTATTTGGCCTGCCTCTGACAGTCCTCAGCGTTCTGGGTACGTGTGTGGTGGGTGGAGAACGTAAAGAAATCATACGCAGCCAGCTACGTTTAACAGCAGGCTTGCGCCAATTTATTTCCTGGCTGGGAAAAATCACCGCTCTGCTGCACTTCATATAACACAGCAGTTCTGTGGAACAAATTTCTTATCTGATTGAATATAGTCAGTGGGCCTTCCCTTTTAAAAAAAAAGGGAAAAATTCTATTTGGCCTGCCTCTGACAGTCCTCAGCGTTCTGGGTATGTGTGTGGTGGGTGGAGAACGTAAAGAAATCATACGCAGCCAGCTACGTTTAACAGCAGGCTTGCGCCAATTTATTTCCTGCCTGGGAAAAATCACCGCTCTGCTGCACTTCATATAACACTGCAGTTCTGTGACACACAGCAGGGCCACAGAACACATTTGTTATTGATTGAATATAGTCAGTGGGCCTTTCCTTTTAAAAAAAGGGAAAAATTCTATTTGGCCTGCAGGCTTGCGCCAATTTATTTCCTGGCTGGGAAATCACTGGTAATACAGCATGCTGAGGGGTAGGGGTAGGCCTAGAGGACGTGGACGCGGCCGAGGACGCGGAGGCCCAAGTGAGGGTGTGGGCACAGGCCGAGCTCCTGATCCAGGTGTATCGCAGCCGACTGCTGCGCGATTAGGAGAGAGGCACGTTTCTGGCGTCCCCACATTCATCACACAATTAATGGGTCCACGCGGGAGACCTTTATTAGAAAATGAGCAGCGTGAGCAGGTCCTGTCGTGGATGGCAGAAAGTGCTTCGAGCAAGCTATCATCCATCCACAGTTCGGCGCCGTCCAGTGCTGCAAATCCGAATCCTCTGGCTGCTGCTCCTCCTTCCTCCCAGCCTCCTCACTCCACTACAATGACACATGCTCAGGAGCGGGCAGACTCCCAGGAACTGTTCTCGGGCCCCTGCTCAGATTGGGCAGCAGTGGTTCCTCTCCCACCAGAGGAGTTTATCGTTACTGATGCCCAACCATTGGAAAGTTCCCGGGGTCCGGGGGATGAGGCTGAGGACTTCCGCCAACTGTCTCAAGAACTTTCTGTGGGTGAGGAGGACGATGACGATGAGACACAGTTGTCTTGCAGTGAGGTAGTAGTAAGGGCAGTAAGTCCGAGGGAGGAGCGCACAGAGGATTCGGAGGAAGAGCAGCAGGACGATGAGGTGACTGACCCCACCTGGTGTGCAACGCCTACTCAGGACAGGTCTTCAGAGGGGGAGGCAAGGGCAGCAGCAGGGCAGGTTGCAAGAGGCAGTGCGGTGTCCAGGGGTAGAGGCAGGGCCAGACCGAATAATCCACCAACTGTTTCCCAAAGCGCACCCTCGCGCCATGCCACCCTGCAGAGGCCGAGGTGCTCTAAGGTCTGGCAGTTTTTCACAGAGACGCCTGACGACCGACGAACAGTGGTGTGCAACCTTTGTCGCGCCAAGATCAGCCGGGGAGCCACCACCAACAGCCTCACCACCACCAGCATGCGCAGACATATGATGGCCAAGCACCCCACAAGGTGGGACGAAGGCCATTCACCGCCTCCGGTTTGCACCGCTGCCTCTCCCCCTGTGCCCCAACCTGCCACTGAGATCCAACCCCCCTCTCAGGATACTGGCACTACCGTCTCCTGGCCTGCACCCACACCCTCACCTCCGCTGTCCTCGGCCCCATCCACCAATGTCTCGCACCGCACCGTCCAGCCGTCGCTAGCGCAAGTGTTTGAGCGCAAGCGCAAGTACGGCGCCATGCACCCGCACGCTCAAGCGCTAACCATCCACATAGCCAAATTTATCAGCCTTGAGATGCTGCCGTATAGGGTTGTGGAAACGGAGTCCTTCAAAAGTATGATGACGGCGGCGGCCCCGCGCTACTCAGTTCCCAGTCGCCACTACTTTTCCCGATGTGCCGTCCCAGCCCTGCACGACCACGTGTCCCGCAACATTGTACGCGCCCTCACCAATGCGGTTAGTGGCAAGGTCCACTTAACAACGGACACGTGGACAAGCACAGGCGGGCAGGGCCACTACATCTCCCTGACGGCACATTGGGTGAATTTAGTGGAGGCTGGGACAGAGTCAGAGCCTGGGACCGCTCACGTCCTACCCACCCCCAGAATTGCGGGCCCCAGCTCGGTGGTGGTATGTTCGGCGGTGTATGCTTCCTCCACAAAAGCACCCTCCTCCTCCTCCTCCTCCTCAACCTCTGTCTCGCAATCTAGATGTGTCAGCAGCAGCAGGACGTCGCCAGCAGTCGGTGTCGCGCGGCGTGGTAGCACAGTGGTGGGCAAGCGTCAGCAGGCCGTGCTGAAACTACTCAGCTTAGGTGAGAAGAGGCACACGGCCCACAAACTGCTGCGGGGTCTGACAGAGCAGACCGACCGCTGGCTTGCGCCGCTGAGCCTCCAACCGAACATGGTCGTGTGTGACAACGGCCGTAAGCTGGTGGCGGCTCTGCAGCTCGGCAGCCTCACGCACGTGCCATGCCTGGCCCACGTCTTTAATTTGGTGGTTCAGCGCTTTCTGAAAAGCTACCCACGCTTGTCAGACCTGCTCGGAAAGGTGCGCCGGCTCTGCGCACATTTCCGCAAGTCCCACACGCACGCTGCCACCCTGCGGACACTGCAACATCGGTTTAATCTGCCAGTGCACCGACTGCTGTGCGACGTGCCCACACAGTGGAACTCTACGCTCCACATGTTGGCCAGACTCTAAGACTAGCGTAGAGCTATAGTGGAATACCAACTCCAACATGGGCGGCGCAGTGGGAGTCAGCCTCCTCAATTATTTTCAGAAGAGTGGGCCTGGTTGGCAGCCATCTGCCAGGTCCTTGGAAACTTTGAGGAGTCTACCCAGATGGTGAGCGGGGATGCTGCAATCATTAGCGTCACCATTCCTCTGCTATGCCTCTTGAGAAGTTCCCTGCAAAGCATAAAGGCAGACGCTTTGGAATCAGAAACAGAGGCGGGGGAAGACAGTATGTCACTGGATAGTCAGAGCAACCTCATGTCTATATCTCAGCGCGTTGAGGAGGAGGGAGAGGAGCATGAGGAGGAGGGGGAAGAGACAGCTTGGCCCACTGCTGAGGGGATAGATGCTGCTTGCCTGTCATCCTTTCAGCGTGTATGGCCAGAGGAGGAGGAGGAGGGGGAGGAGCATGAGGAGGAGGGGCAAGAGACAGCTTGGCCCACTGCTGAGGGTACAGATGCAGCTTGCCTGTCATCCTTTCAGCGTGTATGGCCAGAGGAGGAGGAGGATCCTGAAAGTGATCTTCCTAGTGAGGACAGGCATGTGTTGCGTACAGGTACCCCGGCACACATGGCTGACTTCATGTTAGGATGCCTTTCTCGTGACCCTCGCGTTACACGCATTCTGGCCACTACGGATTACTGGGTGTACACACTGCTCGACCCACGGTATAAGGAGAGCCTTTCCACTCTCATTCCCGAAGAGGAAAGGGGTTCGAGAATGGTGCTATACCACAGGGCGCTGGTGGACAAACTGATGGTAAACTTCCCATCCGACAGCGCTAGTGGCCGAACGCGCATTTCCGCGGCCCAGGTAGCAGGGGAGGCGCAGAGATCAGGCAGCATGTACAGCGCAGGCAGGGGAACACTCTCTAAGGCCTTTGACAGCTTTATGGCTCCCCAGCAAGACTGTGTCACTGGTCCCCAGTCAAGGCTGAGTTGGTGGGAGCACTGTAAAAGGATGATGAGGGAGTACGTAGCCGATCGCACGACCGTCCTCCGTGACGCCTCTGCCCCCTACAACTACTGGGTGTTGAAGCTGGACACGTGGCCTGAACTCGCGCTGTATGCCCTGTTGGTGCTTGCTTGTCCTGCGGCTAGCGTCTTGTCAGAGAGTGTGTTTAGTGTGGCTGGGGGAATCATCACGGATAAGCGTACCCACCTGTCAACCGACAGTGCCGACAGGTTTACACTCATCAAGATGAACAAAGCCTGGATTTCCCCAGACTTCTCTTCTCCACCAGCGGACAGCAGCGATACATAAACAATACGTAGGCTGCACCCGCGGATGGAAGCATCGTTCTCTATCACCATCCAAAACGGGGACCTTTTTGCTTCATCAATCTGTGTATAATATTCCTCCTCCTCCTCCTGCTCCTCCTCCTGAAACCTGACGTAATCACGCCGAACGTGCAATTTTTCTTAGGCCCACAAGGCTCAGTCATATAATTTTTCTAAACAATTTTTATACGTTTCAATGCTCATTAAAGCGTTGAAACTTTCACCTCCACCAATTTTTATTTTAACTGGGCTGCCTCCAGGCCTAGTTACAAATTAAGCCACATTAACCAAAGCGATTAATGGGTTTCACCTGCCCTCTTGGTTGGCCATAGCCAATTTTTCTGATGTACATTAGTACTGTTGATACAGCAATTTTTGTGGGCCCTCACCTACAGTGTAATCAAAGGAATTTTTAGCCCACCTGCATTACAGCTGACGTTACATCCGCTGTGTTGGGCAATGCAATGGGATATTTTTATGTACTGCCGGTGGCTTCCTGGCACCCACCCATGCTGTGGGTCCACAGGGAGTTGTAACTACATGTGTCCACTTCTAAAGAACCCCAGTCTGACTGGGGCATGCAGTGTGGGCCGAAGCCCACCTGCATTAAACATGACATTACTACCTCAGCTGCGTTGGGCAATGCAATGGGATATATTTATGTACTGCCGGTGGCTTCCTGGCACCCACTCATGCTGTGGGTCCACAGGGAGTTGTAACTACATGTTTCCACTTCTAAAGAACCCCAGTCTGACTGGGGCATGCAGTGTGGGCCGAAGCCCACCTGCATTAAACATGACATTACTACCTCAGCTGTGTTGGGCAATGCAATGGGATATTTTTATGTACCGCCGGTGGGTTCCAGGGAGCCACCCATGCTGTGGGTGCACACGGAAATCCCATTGCGGAGTTGTACCTGCCTGTGACTATTTATAAAAAACCGCGGTCTGACTGGGGCGTGCAGACACCTTGACAGAATGAATAGTGTGTGGCACATAGGTTCCCCATTGCTATGCCCACGTGTGCAGCTCCAGATGGAGGTGGCACAGGATTGGATTTCTCATTGCTTCTGTACAGCATTGTGGGCTATCGCCCCGCCCCTTTTAAAGAGGGTCGCTGCCTAGCCGTGCCAACCCTCTGCAGTGTGTGCCTGCTTTTCCTCTGGCAGACGCACTTATAAATAGACATGAGGGTGGCGTGGCATGAGGGCAGCTGAAGGCTGCGCAGGGACAGTTTGGTGTGCGCTGTGGACACTGGGTCGTGCGGGGGGGGGGGGGGGGTGTTGGGTAGCATGTAACCCAGGAGAAGTGGCAGCGGAGTGTCATGCAGGCAGTGATTGTGCCTTGTTGGAGGTAGTGTGGTGCTTAGCTAAGGTATCCATTGCTAATGAGGGCTTTTCAGAAGTAAAAGTTGTTGGGGGGGGCACTCTTGCCGCTATTGTGGCTTAATAGTGGGACCTGTGAACTTGAGATGCAGCCCAACATGTAGCCCCTCGCCTGCCCTATCCGTTGCTGTGTCGTTCCCATCACTTTCTTGAATTGCCACAAATGAAAACCTTAGCGAGCATCGGCGATATACAAAAATGCTCGGGTCGCCCATTGACTTCAATAGGGTTCGTTACTCGAAACGAACCCTCGAGCATCGCGAACAGTTCGTCTCGAGTAACGAGCACCCGAGCATTTTGGTACTCGCTCATCTCTAGTAAACACCTGTATCAAAATAACGCAGGCGAGGCTGGGGATATATCAGCTAGTTAAATCATAAAGTACAATTCACTCTCTGAGAAGTCTAATGAAAAATGATGTATTGCTAGGATTACAGATAGATTTCCTGAAGGTAACCCCTGACTAGGTGCCTGTATGCTTCACAAGGACATACGGGAAGTCACAGAGTGGCTCTTCTGATCCTTTCCCCCTCTGTGAGCTAGAGTGGAGAGCACTTAAAGAGGTTGTCCCGTGAAAGCAAGTGGGGTTATATACTTCTGTATGGCCATATTAATGCACTTTGTAATATACATCGTGCATTAAATATGTGCCATACAGAAGTTATTCACTTACCTGCTCCGTTGCTAGCGTCCCCGTCTCCATGGTGCCGTCTAATTTCAGCGTCTAATCTCCTGATTAGACGCGCTTGCGCAGAAGGGTCTTCTGCCATCTCTTCGCTCCGGCACAAGCCGGCTTTCTGGCTCCGCCCCCTTGTACGCGTCATCGCGTAGCTCCGGCTGGAATCGGCACATGTGACGGGGGCGGAGCTACGCGATGACGCGTACAAGGGGCGGAGCCAGAACGCCGCTGCTGCTGGACCGCATGAAGGCCTCCTGGAAGCGCGATGCACCGTGGGACGGGACAACACAGGCGCCATCTTAGCTGCTGAACTTTATACGTTATTATTTCATCTCAACAGTAAGTAGGAAGCGGTTTTTAAACGGTTTAAAGGGCTGCTTTATGGCAGGGGGTGACTGGGGAATGTGCCAATTTAAAATTTTGCAGGTTTGGCTCGGGACAACCCCTTTAAGTAAGATTGGCTGTTGCGGTGCAGACACAGCACAATGAAACTACGGAGCTGAAAAAAATAAATATAAATTGAAGAAAAATAAAGACTAATTTATTGTACATGGTGGTTACCGTACATTTTTAAAGTGGTTGTACCACAATGCACTTGTATCACTTATCCAGGATAGGCGATAAAAGTCTAATCATTTGAGCTCTCATCTCTGAGACTTCCACCAATCCCGAGAACAGGGGTCCCATGTCTCCCCTTTTCCTCCACTTGCAGGCTCACTACACTCCCTGCAGTGAGGAGAGAATTGCATGGAGCAGAAGTCGCACAAATATATGAAATTTTTCTTTTACTACTTTTGCAAAATAAAAACCCTTTTGAGAAGAAAACAAAATTGTATTTATTTTGCTCTATTCCATGACTAATATTATTTTACTGACGGTAGATCTGTGTGATGTATTGTTTTTTTAGATGAGTTGTAGTCTTCATTGGTACTATGTTGGGATACATGCAGCTTTTTGAATGCTTTTTACTGCGCTTTTTGGGAGGCAGATGAATCAAAAATAGCAATTCTGATATTTTTTCTTCTGTATTTTTTTAATGTTATTAAACTTTTT